>NC_056749.1:428186356-428283856 GCF_019279795.1 Protopterus annectens
CAAACACATACATCATTCACACTGCACACTTGCTTACAGGCAAACTGGAGTAATGGCAATTCATCCATAGCATGATTTTATTTATTTATTTTTGCATTTGTTTACCGGGAAAGTCAGACTGGGCATGGATCCCATTTTCAGCAGAGGCCCGGGGAGAAAAGCTCCACAAAGATTAGTACAGCAAATACAGTAAATACAAGTGTTAATAAAGTAAAGATTTTGCAATCTTAGTAAAAAAAAAACAAAGCACCGGAATAAAACCTACAGAAAGATACCTAGGAAACATACTCTACACAAAATGAGCCACAGCCAAGCTCAGGGGATGAAGCGCTGTGAGACTGTGACATTTCTTGCTGTGCCACTATGCCAGTATCGGTTGCTTTCATAAACAACCTACCCTGAGCTGCAATTCAGCCAACCGTGTACAATGCTAAGGTATGGATGTGAGGGAAATTGAGAAAAATGATGGCCAACTTATTATCGTTAGACACAATGCAAAAGCCAACTTACCCATACACACATACATGCTTAAGCCACAGTAATAACTGTTGAAAATATGTATATTAAAAATGCATTGCCTGACTGCACTTCAAAGTTTTTCTTTGACCAACCTATCTGAAGTAGCAAGACAGCATAAAAATAATAAAATTCAAATATGCAGCAAAAGGAAAATGCTCTGCATATTATTCAGTTCCTGTTTTCAAAGACACGGACACACCAAAAAAATCCAATTATCACAGCAGAATTTGTTAAGAACATCTGTACTGTCTTACAAAATAATAAGCCGAAGGTGGCAACTCCAATAAGAAAAGTGTTGTAATGCTATGCTCTGAAATTATTTAAAAATATTGTATGATAACCCTCTCAGATGTCCCTCTCACCAGGCTGGATAAAGAGAAGGTCACGGTCAGCTGACTGTCAGATACCAGGATCCACCATATCACACATGCACTCAAGTCTCTCAACAAAAGGTACTGTTATGACTCTATCAGTGTGCATGTTGGTGTGAACGACTCTCTGGACTATATGAAGAGAGACATGAATTAGCTTTCGGACTCTGTGTCTCAGGCAGGTATGTCTCTAGCCTTAAGCATCATTTTACCTTCACCTAGGATGATGGCTCAATACAAACAGGAAATGATTGATTTCAATACCTGGCTTAGTTTCTGGTGTCATTCTAAGGGGATACAGCATCTGTCAGCCTTGGATGACATGATTGAAAGACCTCGAAGCTTTGCCAGAGATGGTCTTCATCTGTCACTCCTGGCATTTATGGCCAAGGGTCTTGCCACCCCCAAAGTGCCTTTTTTAGGCATTGTCTCAAGGACAATATTCACAACTTTAAGACTCCATCTAAAAACAACCTCAAGGTTTTCCTGCTAAACGCTAGGAGTCTTAACATGAAACTGCACTTACTGGAAGCAATCCTTACCTTGGAAGACGTAGACATTTGTGCAGTCACGCAGACCTGGTTCAAGGCTGTGGAGAGTACCCTAGCCATATTGGGCTGCACCTCTTTCCACAAGTTCAGACTACAAACTGAAGGCAAGAAAACTAAACGAGTCAGTGTATCAATATTCATTAAAGATAAATACACCTCCAGATTGGTTAAACAGCACGATTCTATGGAGATACTTCAGGTGCAATTAACCGTTGGTACGACACCTATTCAAGTCACTGCCAAAGAGGACCCCCTCCATGAATCAGGACACCCACTCTGCCTATTTGGATTTACTTGAGTCTATCAAGACAAATCCCAACACCATGGTTTTGGGCAACTTTAACGACCCATCTACTGACTGGGTAGATTACTCTTGTGCAAACTCACTTGCCCAAAGGTTCCTTGACGTCATTAACTTCAATGCCCTGCCTACAAGGGGTGCCAACATCCTGGATCTGGTGCTTACAAATATGGGGCCCACTGTAGCATCCTTACTGTGATATCTTTTCTGGTGAGATCTGACCACAAATCAGTCTCATTCGAAGCAACTATCACACCTGACCCCCCACCCCCACCCCAGTAGCAACTAAATTAAAAAACCTCTCCAAAGCAGATTATAGTCTCTTACAGGATGGTACACATAGTTTCACTGCACCCCCCCCCCCCCCCTCAGATGCTGGCAATTATGCTAAGATCTACACCAATGCTTTATATAAACACCTGTCTAACTGCACTGACTCGGCCACACCTGACAGGATCAAAACAAGCTCCTCAAGGAAGAGCAAACCTTTCCTGGTGGACAACTGCAATTAACAGGCTTTACAATAAGATGACAAAATTGCTGTCTAAGAGTAAAAGGGAGCGAGCTGTGAACTGGAAACACTCCCTCCTCAGCTTAAACAAGCAAATAAGACTTCTTGTGAAGTCCGCCAAAGCAAACTATGAATCCAAATTAGCTTCCTCAACTAAGACAACCATAAGGCATCTTTAGTTACATCCATAACCTAAAAGGAAAAGCCCAGATTTGTGCTGAACTGGTAGTTAATGATACCATATATAAAGAGCCTGTGGACATAGCTAACCTGTTAGCAGACAGGCTCTGTGAAAACTTAACTCCCCTCTCCCCGACACACGTACCCTATGACATCCCTACCACCTGTCCTCTACCTTGTATCTCTAAAGAGCAAGTCATAAATGCCCTCTCTAAGGTCAAAAACACAGCATCCAGTGGACCTGATAACACCCCAGGCTGCGTCCTCCATGGGCTCAAACAAGTATTAGCAACACCAATGGGTACTCTTTTCAATCATAGTCTAATCACCAGCTTCCTCCCAGATGAATGGAAAAAAGGCCACTTTTATCCCCTTGTACAAAGGTGGTGCTTCCACTGACCCCGGGAACGACAGACCTATTAGCCAGACTAGTCTTATCTGCAAGGTCACAGAGCGAATCAACATGGACCTTATCAACAAGGATACAGGTAAAAGTAAAAAGGTGTAAAGGCAAAACGATGGCAGTATTAAAAGAAACCAAAATCCATTTATTAGGAACAAGAATCAACACGTAAGCACTTTCACAGGATGTAGGTAACCTGCAAACACTTGACGCTACTCAATCTGGATTTGTCAAATGGAGATCAGGCCTGTTAAACCTGGTGGACTTCAAGATAGTCACCAAGGCCTTGGATGAAGGGAAATCTGTGCATAAAGCATACCTAGACTTAGCCAATGCTTTTGACACTATCCCCCACTCAGGCATCACTGAGAAACTCACCCAGCTAGGTATCAACCCATATATCATTAGATGGGTTGCTAACAGGCTCAATGATAGAACACATATAGTCAGAATAGAGGAATCCACCCCCAACAGCAGACCTGTAACCAGTGGTGTTCCACAGGGATCAGTCCTGGGACCTGTACTGTTTGGATCTATTTCTCCAAAGTACAAGCTAAAACTAAAGGTCTGTGGCTGACAAAGTTTGCTGATGACTGCAAACTGGGAGTGGTCACAGACTCTCCAAATAATGTCAACATCCTAAGAGAGTTACATAAAACAATGATTGGTGCCTAAGTCATGGCCTTAAATTCAATGCAAAAAAATGTATTATTGTCCCTTTTGGTAAGTGCGATGTTCTTGTTAACTATGACATCAATAACAACACCCATGGTACACACACAGTAGTGAGAGACCTGGGCACACAGATTGACAGCAACCTTACCTTTGATCACCATGTCTCCACAGTGGTAAGAAGGGCATTCTATATTGCTGATCTCATAAGTAAGGGCATTGCATCCAGAAAAAAAGAAGTTATAACCTCCCTGTACTTTTCTCTCATCAGGCCAATAATTGAGTACAATGCCCCTTTTGGTATGTACCTTTCCAAGCACCTGCAGCAACTGGAGACCAGAAAGGTTCCTCACAAAGAAAATTCAAGGTCTTCAGCATCTGTCCTATGAGGATCATCTGAAATCACTGTCACTTTATTCTGTTTCATACAGACTGCTCAGATGTGATCTCTGCCTTGCATATAAGGCAATCTCTGACCCTGCTTTACTGGAAATGCTGCAGATCCTGAAGTCAAATGGTACACGGGTTACTCGCTCTAAAGACCTTAACCTGGTATGCAACATTAACAGAACCTGCTGGAAGGACAGATTTGTCTCCCAGAGGTTACCACACCTTTGGAACAGACTCCCGCTTCATGTTAAGCACAGCACCTCATTGGCCTTTCTTCAAACTCAATCTGGAAGACTGGATGGTTAACCATAAATTCACCCTGGGGGTTCCACCTGTGTCCCTCTTGGACAAGTGCAATAGGTGCTGGTCATGGAAATAAGGGTAAAACATGGCTAGGCTTGTAAGGACCCTAGGATCATTAGCCTAGTAACCTCCTATGATCCTATGTTACTTTTCTGTTATAAAGTGCAATACAAAATGCCACAGCTCCATTCAGACCATCCATCATCGCTCCAGTGAAAAGAAGTACAATTTGATTGATTCAGAAGTGTGTTTGTTACAACACAGCTAGCCTTACCAGCAGGAAGGAAGGTATGGGGCAAGGGCCAGGGTGTGCAAATGTGAACTACTTTGTCATACCCCTGAAGTGGGATTCTGTAGGTGTGGGTATGTCTGTTTAATGTCCTGTGGCTTACTGTGATAAACAGTACTTTATAAAGAGACATAGGTTCTGTATCATACCACCCCTTATGGATATACAAAATCATTTCTAATTAACAACGACAAAATAATAATAATATTGATCAGTAAATTCTACACTCCAGACTGCATTATGAATATGCTTAAAAAACACTTTGCTGGCTTTGAAGAAGGCAGAGTTTGCTGATGCACATCCTGCGAGAACTATAGCTAAGTATAGCCCGGAAGTGGGCATGGAGCCTCAGGCATCCAATTCTCATGCATTAAGTCTGTACAGGGTTCTTGCAACTACAGCATATTCAACAGAGCATACACATGCACGCAATATGAACAAGACCCGCTCTCCTTATTTATCGTTGGGGTCGGACAACAAGGCAAAACAAGCATGGTACAAGACTGAGTGAAATGAAGGACAAAAAGCAGCACCAAAAGTTCTAGAGATTCCATTTCAGAAAATAAACTGCAGACTGTAATCAAGAAATTTAACATACTGGTAACAAGTATCTCCCTATTTATAGAAGGTATGCAAGACGTTTGCTAGTGTGCAGTCTTAGCGAGAAATGGTTAACCAGAAATCGTATATTACTTGAATGAACTTTTCTACCAAAGTCTCAGCTGAAAAGGTTTTTTACTGCGCAGTTGGACTTTCCTGGTAATCACATGCAATCAATCAATCAATCAATAAATAAGCCTGTTTCCATTTGTTTCTTCAAATGTTGCCAGCTAAATAAACAAAGGCCTTCAATATGATATTTCAAGCCAATGCAAAATATCAAAGACGAGTTAAAACAATTTGCAAATGTTTAGCTGAAAACCTCTCTCTCTAATCTCTCCCTATCTCACACACTCACTCACTCACTCACTCACTCACTCACTCACTCACTCACTCACTCACTCACTCACCTACCTCAGCCTCTTAGCATAATACATCTGGACAAAACCAAAAATAATGGGAGCCCAAAAGCTCAAGCATAAGGACATATTTTAATTATCAACATTACAAAATGTAGAAAGTTGCCAGAATAACAGATTTTGCATTAGCATGCATTTTCTGAAGGTTATGAAGTCTGAAACTCAAATTATCTGTCATTATTTAGTGACTTCGATCCTAAATGATTTTGCAAGAAAACCACAAATTTTATGAGGAAGCGGTCAAAATAAGAGGCACAAATTTGGACATTCAGTGACAATTTGGACGGTATAGAGGTATGCACACACACATGCTACCTCACACTCACTCCCCCACCCCCTCTCTGTCTACACTTTTCGCCCTGATGCTTATGTAGTTCACATGTAACTAGCCTTCAAAACTTTTACCACTACTTCTTTAAGCAACAAGATGAAGACCTCTTTCCAAAACAGCAACTTATCTATAATTAAAATAATTGTCTAATATATATATAGGCTATATTAATTAAAAAAAAAAATCACATACTCACTTCCTATAGTTACGCTCTTGTCATCTCACTCAGCCCTACAGATACAGTTCTTAAATTTCTGTACTTTTTTGTACAGTCTCTGCTTGTTCTAGGGGAAAACATGCCACATATATGGTGCCACTGATTACTCTATAGAGCACTAACTGCTCCCTTTGCTCACCTGAATATGCATGTAACGTATAAATAAACAAAGAAATCAGACACAATCACGGACTCTTGGGTGGTGGCAACTGTAAATGTGATCACATCATTATGTTGCAGGGTTGCAAGGGTCATGTTACAACAAACTGTAATTTAAAGGGCCATTGATAATTCTGCTGCACCTTGTTACTTTAAAGTTTAAATCGGTATTTTCTGTCAAATACGGGAGACTTGTGAGGTGTTTTTAAGAATGTGAAAGTTGGAACAGACATCTTTGAAGTTATTAATCCAGACACAATGTAACCAAAGAGTCGTCTATGTAAATAATTTTGTATTTAAAGGATCTCGGCTCATTCAGCCCACCAACAAGTACATAACATTATGCCACTGTGCTCTTATCGTGGCTCATTTCTAATAGGCTATTCATTTCAGTCAATCCTACGCTCAAAAAAATATTTATATAAAAAGTGTCATCTCATTGCACTGTACTGCAGAAAAAGTCATGTAGAGGGGGAGTTGGAATCAGAAACGCAGGTGCACATAAAATGACCCACCAAAATGGTGCAGTTACTAAGTGAGCACTAATGAGGGAACATCAGCTCCTCTAGCACCCCCAGTAAATCCGCCAGTGGGTATCTTCTACTAAACCTTAGGAGGTGGACCTGCAGAAAGTTTTTCACAGTTTGCATAGTCTTTTTTTTTTCCTGCAATCTTTTAAAAAACTTTGAGCCTTAGGTCCAAAGAGGAGTTCCTTGTCCAGAGGGGCAACAACGATTCCAATTTTGACATGGTTGGGATAAGACTGTTCTCTATATCAAGCTTATCCACTGATTATTAACCCTGAGGCATGTGGCCTATTTGATGCTTCAAGAGCATCAGATCCCCAGTGTGGGATGTGGTGTTGCAAAATTCTAACAACTCTTTATTGAACAGCCTCGTCCCCTGCATTTTCTGCTTCACCTGGTCCAGGAGTGTGTTTTGGAATTTAATCACATAAAACTGGCAATTTAAAACTCTCAAGGCCAGGGCAGCTGAAGTATAAACTTTTTCCCCAAATCTGTCAAGGGTTTTATATTCCTTGTCATTAGGCAAAAGATTGCTAGAGGTAATGACCTTGGCTTCCTTGGACCCTAAAGGGACCACCTTAGGGTCTGCAGGGCCAACCCAGTAGGGGCCAAGGTCAAGGGAGAAAGTACAGTTGTGTACACTTACCATAAATGTAGATGTTCGAGTGTATTCACTGTTGCAGTCATTACATTTGGGTAATCTGCTGGCAGGTTGCCCTCAGTCGGCCTGATTAACAAAGTCTTGGGTCCTGTGTCGGTTGCTGTCCCTTCTTCCATGACGTCAGGTCGTCAGGGGTATAAAACATGCAGCCGACACCATTACATCAGTTTTTCTTGCCCCAGATGTCAGGTGCCCCCCAAATGGGGAGCAAAATAAAATTAAAAACACAAAAATATACCTCCAACCAAAAGCAAATACACCAAAAAGGCTTTTAAGCATAGTAAAAGAAAGTAGAGGTATAGTAAGAGAAAAACAGGGGGCTGGAGGGAGGGTAACCCAGACTGCAACAGTGAATACACTCGAACATCTACATTTATGGTAAATGTACACAACTGTACTATATTCTTCATGTTTCACAGTCATTACATTTGGGTAGATTCCCAAAGCTATGGTTGGGAGGATGGATTTATACAGCATTAGGAGCAGCTATAAGGCCCTGCAAAACAGCAGTGGCAAAGCCAGCTCTAGATTTAGAGAAAATTGGTAAGTGATAATGCTTGGTGAAAGTATGAACTGAACTCCAGGTAGCAGCTTCAAGAATATCCCTGGTGGGAACACCTCTGAGAAAGGCTGCAGAAGTAGATGCAGCCCTGGTGGAATGAGATCTGATCCCCTGGGGGATAGGTTTTCCATGGTACTTATAGCAGAAATGAATGCAATGGCTTATCCATTTAGAAATGGTTTGTTTTGAAATAGCCTTCCCCTCTGCCCCTGCAGCAAATGCCACCAGCAGTTGTTCAGATTTTCTTCGAGATTTAGTCCTGTCCAAGTAGAATCTAAGTTGTCTGTGCACATCCAATGAATGCAGAATCCGTTCCCCCTTGTTCTGTGGATTGGGGAAGAAAGTTGGCAAATGAATGGACTGATTACGAGCCACACTGGATACCACCTCGGGCATGAAGGATGGATTGGTCCTGAGTGACACCGTGTCCGCATGAAAGATGATTAAAGGCTCCACTGTCACAAGTACCTGTAATTCAGATATCCTTCTAGATGAAGTGATTGCTAAAAGGAAGGCTGTCTTCCAAGAAAGAAATTTTAAGTCTGCAGTAGCAGCTGGCTCAAAAGGAGGTAGACTCAGTTTTTCCAATACAAAGTTAAGGTCCCAGGCAGGGGTTGGTGCTCTCCTGGGTTGTCTCAAGTTTTTGGCCCCTCTGAGGTACTGCTTGAGCAGAGGTTGAGAGAAGACGGAAGGTTCTGTGTTGTAATGAGCTGAAATGGCTGAGGCGTGGATTTTAATGGAGGAAAAGGACAGGCCCTTGTGAAGCATCTCAGTTAAGTATTGCAAATTCTGAGGTAAATTGGGAGCTGCTGTGATCATCCCTTGAGACTGATTCCAGGCACAGAATCTTTTCCATTTGTCAGCATATGATTTTCTAGTACTAGGTCTTCTTGCCTCCAAGATGACATCCATCACAGGTTTGCTGAGGGATGCAAAGGGTGAATTTAAGTGATTAGCCAAGCTGCAAGTTTCAATGTAGGGAGCTGAGGGTGCAGAATTTGGTTCTCCTGCTGAGAGAGTAAAGAAGGTGTCTGAGCAGGTGCCATGGAGAATTTTGTGACACACTGCGCAGGAGTGGGTACCAGTGTTGGCGTAGCCAGTCTGGAGCAATCAAAATCATTTTTGGTTTGTCCTGTTTGACTTTTAGCAGAACTTTGGAGAGTAGAGGCAGAGGGGGAAAGGCGTAGACTGACAGGTTTTTCCAGCTGAAAGACAGAGCATCCACTTTCCAGGCTTTTTTGTGAGGAGTTCTTATGCAAAATTTGTCCACCTGGTAGTTCTGTGGGGAGGCAAATGGATCCATGTCTGGGCTCCCCCATTTGCTTGTCAACATGTTGAAAATCAGTGGTTCCAGTTTCCATTCGTGTGGGTCCATGAGATTTCAGCTTAGTTCGTCTGCCAGAATATTTAGTTTTCCTGGTAGGAAGTGAGCTTGTAGTTGCACTTGGTAGCTCAAGGCCATGTTCCACAATGCCATGGCTAGTCTGCAGAGGGGGTTGGAATGTGTACCCCCTGCTTGTTTATGTACCACATAACCGTGGTGTTGTCTGTCTTTACCAGTAGTTGTCCTGGATGAATGTAGTCCTTGAAGGCTGTCAAAGCATTCTGTACAGCTAACATTTCTTTTTGATTGATATGTAGGTGCATTTGATTTGGGCTCCATTTGCCCTGAATGCACTTCCCTGCCAGATGAGCCCCCCATGCATAGTCTGATGTATCTATAGCTAGGGTTTGGGTGGCAGGGGGTAGTGTGAATGGCAGTCTCTTGTTTTGGTGGCTGGCCTCTGCCCACCATAGGAACTCTAGGCGTAGGCAAGGTATGATAGGAATCATTGTTTCTAGGCTGTGACAATGTTGACTCCATAAACTTTTTAAGTACCACTGAAGTTTCCTCACATGCAGTCTTGCATATGGAATTAGAAGAATGCAGGAGGCCATGAACCCCAAGGCTTGCAGTATTTGTCTTGCAGATAGCAGGGTTTTTGTGGCCACTTGTTTGAAGTAAGTTACCAAATGAATTTGCTTTTCTGGCGTGAGGAAAGCCATCTGGGCAGTTGCATTCAAGCTTGCACCCAGGAATGTAATCTGTTGAGAGGGTACCAGTTGTGATTTCTTTTCATTTATGGTGTACCCTAGACAAGTTAGAACCTTTTTTACAAATGCCAGATGTCTTATAAGTATGGCCTGGTTTTCTGCCTGAATTAGACAATCGTCCAGGTATGGATATATTTGAATATTTCTTTCTCTGCAAAATGCAATTACTGGAGCCAGGCACTTTGTGAATACTCTGGGCGCAGTAGACAAGCCAAAGGGCAGTGCACAGAGCTGATAATGCAAGTAGCCTGCTTTGAAGCGTAGGTATCCTCTGCAAGATTACCTGATTGGGATATGCAGGTAAGCTTCTTTCAAATCGAGAGTTGCCAACCAGGCATTCTTGCCTAGCATAGGAAGTAACTGGTGAGGAGTCAGCATCTTGGATTTTGGAATGTCCAGAAAGGTGTTTAGAGTAGACAGGTCCAGATTTGTCTTTTCTGGGTACTAGGAAAAGTAATAGAAACCTTGTCCCTTTTCCTCGTCTGGTACCGGTTGACTAGCCCCCATGTTTAAGAGGGAAAGTACTTGTTTCTGAGCCTCTGCCCACTGATTTGGCACAGGTCTGGCCACCCGTTTGGAGGTGGCAACGTGTGGAAATGAAATCTGTATCCCTGGGACATTATATTTAAAACCCATTTGTCCTGGGTTATTAATTGCCAGTTTTTTGCATGAAGAGCAATCTTTCCCCCCAAAGGGATGGCTGAAAGGTAACTGCTTGGTAATTTTAAAGGGAAGTCACTGAGACTGTTTACCATAGGGAGGTGTATTGTTATTTCCAGATTTGGAAGTGGAAGCACCCCATTGCTTAGTTCTGAGAGTCCCTTGGGACTGAAACCTGGTGCTTTTGGTGTGTCTGGGTTTAGCTTGAGTGGATCTGGAAGGCGCTGGAAAGGACCAGTTCTTAGTAGGTCAATGCCTACTAAATCTTGGAGGTTGCACTTGTAAGAAATCAGTTTGCATAGATTTGGCTTTATCTTTCATCTTTTTTAGAACTTCTTCAGCCTTATTGCCAAACAGGCAGTCCTGATTTAGAGGAGCATCCAACAGTTTTGCTATAACATGACCAGGCAGCGGATTGCTCCTTAAGCCAAGCATGCCTTCTAAGCACAGACTCAGTAACAGCAGCCCTGCAAGAGGCTTCTAAAGAATCAAAACCACATTGCAAAGTATGTTTTCCAACTTGTTCAGCTGAATGCAATAAATCCTGTAAATCTTTATTTTCCACACAGTCATAAATCAACATAATTTTCTGTTTAAGCAGTCCCATGATATGCTGTTGATATTTTAGCATATGAAATTGACAGTTTAAAGCCCTGATTGCCAAGGTTGCAGAAGTATAAACCTTTTTAGCCCATCTATCCAGCACCTGGAATCTCTATCAGAAGGGGTAGGATTTTTAGCAGTAGAAGCCTTAATGCCCTTGGGCCCCTGAGAAATGGTTTCTGGGTCCG
Organism: Protopterus annectens; assembly: GCF_019279795.1. NCBI lineage: Eukaryota > Metazoa > Chordata > Ceratodontiformes > Protopteridae > Protopterus > Protopterus annectens. The sequence goes on from NC_056749.1 coordinate 428,197,868, forward strand.
CAACAGGATTTTTGAAAAGGAACTTGTGGGACTCAGGAACCCTGTAGTATCTGTCTGGTTTACTAGGAGCCGGAGGCAGGGAATCAGGGGCCATACTAGATTCCGAAAACACATCATCAACAATGTCTAGTACAGGAGGTATAGCCAAAGGCCTATGCTGAGGTAGAAGAAGAAAATCCCTAAGCCTCTTTTTTGAATCAGAGAATTCCTGACTTTCCCAGTGGAAATGCTCCCTTAAAGTATGTAAAGTTTCACCAAAAGAGAAATCCTCAGGGGGGGAGGCAGAGGGAATGGAATCCTCTGCATCATAATCCTCATAAGTAGGTATAAACAAATCCAGGTTATTAGAAGAGTCAGAAGAAACAGAATCCTGATCAGAAGATTCATAGTCAAGCTCAGGCCTAGGTATATTTGAAGGGGGGGTTGACTACCCCTGATTAGAGTAATTAGGTCTTCAGCCGTTTTGATCATTTGTTTTTTAGGCATAGGGGCCTGAACATGTGGCCTGGGTGTCATTTTTTTCGACATAGATCGAGATTTAGGCCTTAGTATTAAAGGTGGAGTTGGTTTGATATGCAAGTCTGTAGGCCTGAATTAAACCTCAGAAGCCAGTGCCTGCACAGCAGCTCTGGACCCATCCAAGGTAGAGACATCCGCGGGTTCCAAAGTTGAAGTATCTCGCGGCATACCGGACTCCAAATGGGACTCAGTAGAGGGCTGCGAGTCAGAAGTAGCGGGTATCAGGGGCTGCGAAAGCTCCTCACTGAGTACTGGCGAACTGGCGACTGGCTTAGGAGAAGCGTCGTCGTCAGTTTTGGACCTCAACGGCCTGTCTCTGTCTTTATCTTTGTATTTTTTTCGAAATTCCGGTAGTCGGATGGCTAATTGACGTCATTTCTGGATAATTAAACCGAGAACCGAAATATTTAGAGGCAAAAATGTACCGACGACGCATAGTGCGTTGAAAGCACAAAACCGACAGCAAGGTATGTCGTGGTTAGGGCCCAGGCAAAAAATACAGTACAGATGAAAATCTTTATGAGGTATTTGCTTTCCACAAGTAATTCATTTATTAACTTTTACTGACATCGGTAAGGAGCAAGAAAAAGTTTCCCCAATGGGGTACATAGCTTTAAGTTGAAGACTTCGGTTTTGAAACTCGAAAATGAAAATTTCAGGAGTCAGCCAACCGGCACTTGCGAACTGCTTCTGCTTCGGGCACCGCACAGCAAGAAAGACTGATGTAATGGTGTCGGCTGCATGTTTTATACCCCTGATGACCTGACGTCATGGAAGATGGGACAGCAACCGACGCAGGACCCAAGACTTTGTTAATCAGGCCGACTGAGGGCAACCTGCTAGCAGATTACCCAAATGTAATGACTGCAACAGTGAAACACGAAGAACATCCACTCAGACCTGGTGCAATAGAAGGTGACCCGAGCGGTGGAGAAGAAGTTGCTGGAACCAAGCTCGGAGCCGACTGAGTCAGTTCTGACAATTTCAGAGACTTCTAGGGAGGCTCCGAGAAAGACTGCACAAGTAAAGTTTCCTGCCCTCCTGCATCTCCTTAGGTCTCTTAGATGGGGGTTGAACCCCTGAAGTTCAAGGTACCTCCGAGGTGGAGGAAGGAGAAAGCATGCCTTTCAGCACAAGCTTGCTCCTCCTGTTTGCCAGATCCTGGGGTAAAAAGCCTGACATATCTCGCAAGGGGCCTGAAGGTGGGTAGGCCTCAACAATAAACACACTCCATGTAGCCATCAGACACAGGAATCTTCCACCCACAGAAGTGCATTTTTTAAACCTTAAAAGTTGTTGCTTGGACATACTGAAAGGAGCAGAAAGGAAGAAAGAAGGACTTTTCTAAGCCAAAGATTCTAAATTTAACTAGAAGAAAAATTACTGAAGAAAAAAAGAGACCACAACATTAAAGCACTCACAAACTGCCGTATACTAACTCCCATGGAAAAGCTCACAGCTACAGCTACAGCTACAGGAACTCGCTGCTGATGCTAAGTGAGGCAAATGAGATCTGACGTATTCTGGGGGAAGTGGGGTATTATGGGTAGGTAGGAGGAGCTGAATTCAGGAAGCTCAAGCTGGAAAAAGTGGTAGGTTGGTTCTAAGGACTGGAACCGATACCCACAGGTTAATGAAATGAAGAGGACAACATCAGATCTTAGGTTGTGTACTACCATAATGATAGATATATGTGGTCTGTTAATGTCTGGTTTAACCCATGGGTTACTGCATCCGACTCAGATCTGAGGCTGGCCTTTTCAACACATTTCAACTCCAGATCTCTACCTCCTCTACCCATAACACCTTGCTTCCCCTCACACAAATACTAAACAAGGGAACCAATCCAGAAAGTTAACACAGGACCAGAAGTGGGACACCCTGAAAGCTTGGTAACCTGCTGACACAGTAAATAACAAACCCCAAGAAATGAGGGGGAACTGGAGAGAGGGATGGTTGAACTGGATGGAAACATAAAAAAGATCCGTCACTATGGTAAACACATAACTTTAATATCTGATGTTGTCTTTCCTGTCCATGTTCACCTGTGGAACAGAGTCTCCAGGCAAGTAACATCCCAGTGATGCTCTAAAGTAGAACATTTCACATAATGGTGAAACCAAAACAGGTCCTGGACCTCAACTGAACATCTTATTTGTAACTGGACACAAAAATATGAGTATTAGCCCAAAAAACAGCAGCATAAATGTCATCAAGTGAAGCTCTAAAGAAAAATAGCTGTGGAAGCAGCCACAGCTCTGATGGAATGACCTTTAGGTTTAGCCAGTAATGACTTTCCTTTAAACCTGTACACAATGGAAATGCAATTGGAAAGCCATTTGGACAGGGTCACTTACAACATTTGTCTGCCCAGTCTGTCCTTGGCAAAGCAAACAAAAAGAGTTGCTTGGACTTCCTAAAATGTTTTGCTCTGTCAAAACACAACCTCAGTTGCCTATGAGCATCAAGACAAAGCAGCTAATATTCCCTCTTATTGCTAAAATTCGGAAAAAACAAAGGCAAGTGAAAGAGCTGGTTCAAAGTAGAACTTGCTTACCTTGGAATAAAAGGAAGGATCAGTCCTAAGAGGAATTCGATCTCTGTGTAAAATTAAATACAAGTGAACTAGGGATAAAGCCTGCAACTCAGAAGACTGTCTAGCTGAATTAACAGCCAAGAAAAAGATGTTTTTTTTCAAGAAGGATACTAATGCAACTGTGTCTGATGCCTCAAATAGAGGACTGGTCAGAGCTTGCTGCATAAAATTCAAATTCCAGGAAGGGACAAGATCCTGAATTGGAAGTTGTAACAAAAATATAACCCTCAAAAAGGCCTTTGAAATCTTAAGAGCAGCCACAGGAGTGTTTATCTCTGTTGACGTGAAAATTAGAAACAGTAACTGGACTTTGATGGTAGAACAGCTCAAACCAGATTGAAAAAGGTCTGCAAGGAAATCCAATGCAACACTGAGCAGAAAGGGGGTCTATAGCCTTAGAAGTAGCCCAAATTGCTAAGCATTTCCATTTACTACCACAAATCTTTCATGTCAAAGGTTTCGGTGAGCAGAGATATTAACAACTTTGTCAGAGAGATTGGGATCCCTGGCCATCACAGGAACTGGAGAAACAATGTGGTTATCTTGAGGGCACAAAGGCTGGGCAGAGGAATGCCCAACTGAAGGGAAATCAACCCTGGAATGTGGTCAAGTATCCATGGTGGGTACCAAAGGTGAGGCCACAAGCAGCAGAATCATAACTGTTGAGGCTAGAAAGGAGGAATGAGAATTAGAGCCACTCTACAATGGGCAGCTTTCTGTAGAAATTTTATCATGAGTGGAGTCTGTGGCTAGGGGTAAAGGAGAACTGGGGGCCAAGCATACAGGAGAGCTTCCCTTGGTGACTGTCCTATTGGGGGGACCAAGGTGTAAAACTCACTGCATTTCATGTTGGGTCGCATGACAAACAGATCACAGCAAAGGGTGCCCTACCTTCAGAAGATCTGAGCTGCTACCTCTGGATTCAGGGACTGCTCATGTGGAAGAAAGATGTTCCTGCTTAAACTGTCATCTAAGATGTTGAACTTCTCTAAGATGTGAGTCGCAAGCAGAAACCATTGGCTGGAGAATGCCCACTGCCACATCCGCATGGCTTCCTGACAAAGAGGATGAGAATCAATACCCCCTTGTTTATTAAGGTATCAAACCAGTGACATATTTTCTGTCTGAACCATTAACACACCCTTGGGGAGCTTGCAGTGTTAGGAGAATAGCTCTCATCTATAAGACATTAATGTGGAGACGGGCCTCTGATGATGACCACATACCTTGAACCATCTTCTCTTTGAAATGCCTCCACACCCCAGAAGGGAGTTGTCCACAATTGCTGTGGCCTGGATTGAGCAAGAACCCAGGGTTGCCCCCGCAGAGACCAGGGAGACTCCAACTATTTTACTTGGACCCAACAACTGCTTGTCATGACAAATGGAAAACCCATGAGCTGCAACTTTCCACTGCAGAATTCTTATACAACCCCTTACTAAGTGTACCAAACATATTGAACCTACCATGTGCCCCAAGAGTCTGAGAATCAGATGGGCAGGAGGTTTGTGAAAAATTAGCAAATGAGCTGCCTGTGCTCAAGGCAAGTTTAAAATGTGGTTTGGGAAGTTTACTGTCTGGGCAACTGTATCCAAATGGAATCTGGACTTCTTGTAGTTCACTGTAATCCCTATGAACAGAGACAAGAGGAGTAAGGAGTCCTGAGCTTTGAAGAGATATGCTTTTGTGGAAGTGGTAAGGAGCCAACTTTTAAGGTATGGAAAGACCTGGAATCCCTGCAGCCTAAGCCAGGCTGCCCTAACTGTTTTGCATTTAGTGAACACTTATGGAGCTTTGGTGAGACCAAAGGGCAGCACCTGCAACTAGGGTGATTGGCCTCATCCACAAGTGCAGAAATCTTCTGGAGTCCCTCACAATTTTTATACGATGGTTGACATCATTGAGACCTAGTGAACACATCCAGCTGTCCTTTTTCGACAGAGGTAGAATGGACTGCAGTGTGGCCATCTGAAGTTTGGTCTAGTTGACATAACAGTTCAATCTGCTTAGATCCAAACTGGCCTGAAGTTCTTGTTCTTTTTGGACACCAAAAAGAATCTGGAATTGACCCTGGATAATTGTTAACCTGGGGGGGCCTTTTGGATGACTCGATTGCTCAGTAACTTCTGAATCTCAGCTGCGGCCACTCTCCTCTGATGGGAAGGAACATCCAAGAGGGACCTTTACGACTTTTTTGGGAGGAACAAAAATAGACAATGGATACAGCTCTCAACACCCATGAGCATGAAGTGATGGTCTCCCAAACTTTTGGTAGGCGAACCAAGTAACCCCTGACTGCCTCTACAGGAGGGCAGTTGGGCAACCTTTCATGTACCCTGAAAAAGCCTCCTGGAGAAGTCAACGTGGAAGCCTTGGCTGTGCGGACCATCTCTGCCATGTGGGTAGGGCCTGATCTTATTGCCCCCTCCCCACTGACGCAAGGGGAACCCTCTCTAGGAATGTCTTGAAAAGGGTGCTGCGATTTTCCAAAAACAGGTGGTTCCCCATTCTGATTTCTAGAGAAGGACCGCTTAGGGTGGTGGCTTAAAGAACTCCAAAGGCAGACAAGAGGCCTTCCACCCTACACCTAGTCAGTGTGTCCTTGACCTTAGGGTCAAACATGGATGAATCTGTGAAAGGAGCACTGACAAAGGATGCCTTAAAGCAGTCTGGAAAATTACATACCTGCATCCAGGTGTGCTGGTAAATAGCAATGCCGGTGCCCACTGTGTGAGATGTGCCTTCAGCTGCACTGGAAAACAAACATATAGACACATCTGTGATAAACTGCATGGTGGACAACTGTGCCTCAAGAGTCTTTTACATCTCTGGGAGCTGCTGTGGCTCAATCACCTTTGCTACTTCTGACACTAATTTCCTCCAAAGTATGGTCAAATGGGTAAAACAGTTTAAGGCTCTCAGTGAAAATGTTGCTGAGGTGTAAACATACTCTATTAACCAATCCAATGTCCTAAACTCCCTGTTAGAGATGTCCTCCTTGGTGGCAGCTGCCACCATGATCACGTCAAAAGCGGGCCCCTTACTCCAATGTTGTCTGTCTGGGGGGATAAAACCATACCTGGCTTCCTGTGGATTGGCTCCACCACTTCCAGTTTTTTCTAAGTTCTCTAGGACACTAGATCAATGAGCGGGTCTAGAGGGGGGAGCCACCCAGGATGTGGATGGGCCTGCACAGAAGGTATCCAAAAACAATCACTTCACTGGAGAGGGTGCTTTGATGGTCCAGCACCTGCTCTGGCATAACAGGGAGAGGAGATCACCAACTAGGACCTGTCATCTTGGGGAGATTTGGGGGACCCCTCCTTTTCATAGAGATCAGAGTTTTCAGTAAGAGATTCCTCAGGGGAATTCATGGGCTTCCTCTTACCCTGGCTCTTTCCATGTCCTTCCTGAATGGGAGACTCTAGGGAGATGTAGAAAAAAAGCATGAGCCCAGTTGCTCCAAATCAGATGATCTTAAACTTCCCACTGAGCAGGCAGACATAGCCGACCAGGCCACCAAAGAGGGCTTGGAAGGCCACCTCCAAGTGATTGTATCCCAACCCTCAGACCAGAGCCAGAAAGATCTGGATCCTGGACTGAGATGGCGATTGTTGATAAGGTAGGAGAAAACTCCCTAAGCATTACCAGGGAGAAGGGGAAATAAAGCCTACCTGAATCAGCCCCCTGGCTAAGAAAGGGCTACGAATACTGAGGGTCGAGGAGACGGATTTCCTAGACAATGGCACTGAAGGAGATTGGACCTGGAAGGATGGGCCCGATGTTGGCACTGAAGCCACCAGAGCCAAAGGATTATGGAACTTCTGATCTGGCTGGAGTCAAGGGAGCGTTTTTCACGCAGTTCTCCATCTTAATATTTAGCCTTCAGGTTATTGAATCTGCACTGACCACTGTCTGGCTTGGCCTTAGAAGACATACTGAGGGAGGAGAAAGAAGCTGAGGTAAGCAAATGCTTTAAAACAAGTTTGGCTAGGAGCTCATTTAGCACCAGGACCTGAAATTAAAACAGATGATGAACTCAGTGTTGAAATGTGATGCGCCAAGGCAATACACACAATGCTCATGAAGAGTATCTTGAGAACATGAAGCCCTTCTCCTTGTCCTTCTACATGACAGATAGCTAAAAGAAAAATCCTCTGTACTTTTTTTTTTTTTGGAAGGATAAGACAAAGGCAGAATGTTTCAAAAATACACAACAGCAGCATTTCAAAGAAACACCTAAGCTATACACACTGCAACAAACCTATATACACACTCTCCAAAACTACTGTGGAGATGAAAAAACAATGGAGACTGTCTATCAAAAGTCCTAAAAGGGATATAAAAGAGCTTGTCGACAAGATGTAGTCTCTTCAAGGTGGCAAACGAGATCTGAAGTAAAGGAGTGAGTGAAGTATTATGAGTAAAGGAATCTGGAGTGGAAGTCTCTTGGAAAGGATGGCCTCAGATCCAAGTAAGATCGGATAACCCACTGGATGAAAGAATAAAACCTTGTGTGCCAACTTCAAAAACGTTGAAAAAAAACAGTTTAATGGGTTGATACCAATACAAAGTGACAGTACTTAGCCAAATACACCCAAAAACAGAACCTGTAGAAACCCACTGGTTGAAGTTGGACAGAAAAGACAACATTGGATCAATACTTCATCTTACTTCCCTATAAATAAGGATACTGCTGAACCAATTTCTGAACAGTTTGCTGCTATAGCTTTTGTTTTATTGGCATTTATTTTCTATCCTAAAAAGACTTGAAACTCAAAATATTCCACAACACTGACATAGCTGTTTTTGAATTTGTCAAGTACAATATATCATCTGCAAATAAAGCTAACGTTTCTTGATTACCATACTAGGTATATCCTTAACTGGGTGAATCCCTTCTTTTATTTGCTAATGACTTTAAAAATAAGCCAATTAAACTGGATAGAGGATGTCCCTGCCTTGTTTCTTTGCTCAAGCACAGCGTGTTGGAGAGAAACCCTCCCATGTTAATTCTTGCTTCTATTTTATTTATTTATTTTACTTTTATTTTACATTTGTTTACTGGGAAAGTCCAACTGGGCAGAACCCTTTTTCAGCAGAGGCCTGGGGAGAAAAGCTCTACAAAGTAACAATATATAAAAAAAAACATAGACATAATGAACATTTTTTTATGCAATGGTGAAAGACATGACAGGGGTCTCCTAAGTTACAGTACCTATACAACAGATAATAATTATACAGAAGTGGCTAGGTTTTCCCCATGGCTTACATGAGGCAGTAGAGTGTTAAAACATTAATTATAAAGTTTCTTTTACAGAGAAATATTATGCTACAGTCACTATTTGTTTAATTATAAAAGAACAACACAAGAGAAAGGTAAACGTGAGTGAGAAAGGAGATCAGGATGAGAGAAACGAGGGAAGAGAGGAGCTACTAATGTAGATAGTTAGTGAGCAATACGTTTCTAAATGGTTGAACACGGTAATGGGTGGTTAGTGAGATAGGTTTATGAGTAAGGGAGAAAAGATTATGGTTATATGTAGGGTAGGACGAAGAGTGTGTGGTTGGAATAATAGCGAGCTAGTGTGATAGTTTTTGAGTAAGGAAGAAAGAGCTTGTAGTTGTTCAAAATTATCCTGGACTGCTACATGAGTAGAGCCATGAGTCTATCAAATAATTTTTGAGTAGTCTTTTGAGTTGAGGTGATAGCAGTTCTAATAGAGGGAGGGAGGGTATTCCAGGTTTTTGCTACATGGCATGAATATAGAGAGTTTCCTGCAGTGTTTGTAGATTTAGTTACTTGTGATCATGATTTATTTGTTGAATGAAGCATACACTTTTTAGAGAAAGGTTGTATTATATGTAGGAGTGCAGGAGTTTTCTGAGGATGATAAAGTAGTTTATGAGCTATGGTTACCAGGTTATATGTTAGGAGTTGTGGTTGTTCTAGCCAGGAGAGGCTTTTTTTATAGAGGGAGGCAGTGGTGTGTCTTCTGTCTAGAGTCTGTGGAAAATTTTGCTATTTTGTTATAGCATGTTTTTAATTTGTGCAAGTTTGCCTTTTTAAGATTGGTGAGAATGGGGGAGGCATAGAAGAGAGTTGACAAAAAGTGGGTTCTGCCAATGGCTACCCAAGAACTATCTGTTAGAAATGTTTTATTTCCATAGAGGGTTCCCATTTTTTTATGTATTTTCTTAATTGTTTGTGATATGTGTAAATCAAATCTCAGCTTATTATCAATTATAACTCCTAGTAGTTAAGTTTGGGGTTCAGGAGTAATTTTTGTATTATCAATAGCAGTGATAAGGAAGGCGGGAAGGGGATCTGTGGGTCTGGTAGGATGAAAGGTCATGAGTTTGTTTTGTTGGGGTTAAGTATGAGCTGTGAGTTAGACAGCCATGATTCAATATGAGTGAAGGACTTTTGTGTTATGTCTTGAAGCTGTTGTATTGTAGATGCTGCACATATAACTGTAGAGTTGTCTGCGTACTGTATTACTGAAGCTAATGGGGTGGAAGTATTAAAGTCGTTAGTAAATAGACTGAAAAGAAGAGGACCAAGAATGGAACCCTGGGGGACACCTAGTGTGACTGGGAGTAGGGAAAATGTATCTTGCATCCACTTCACTGCTTACTGCTGGCCTGCTAAATAACTTTGGAACCAGGGGAGGGCAAAACGGCCGAGATTTCGGTTTGTGAGGGCAGTCAGTAGCTTGCTGTGAGAAACAGTGTCAAAGGTCTTAGACATAGCTAGAAAGACTGATGAAACTATTCTTCCCTTCCCTTCAGTGGTGCAGCGGTAGCGTTGTCGCCTCACAGCAAGAGGTTCTTGGGTTCGATTCTTGGCCGAGTGCCTTCTGTAAGGAGTCTGTATGTCCTCCCTGCATTTGTGTGGGTTTTCTCTGGGTACTCCAGTTTCCTCCCACATTACAAAGACATACATCTGGAGCATTTCTCCTCGGGCCACTGCTGAAAATTGGCTTTGTTCCTAGTTGGACTTTCCCGGTAAACAAATGTTAAATAAATAAATAAATAAATAAATACAAATTTCTGAACTGGTTTATGGTACTGGTAAAGCTGAGAAGTGCAGTAGTAGTGCTATGATAGGGTCTGAAACCATGTTGAGACATAGCCAGCAGGTTACTGGTAGTGAGATAATGCAAAAGTTGAAAATGTATACACCTTTCTAGGAGTTTAGATAGCAGGGATAGGATGGCAATGGGACTATAATTTGTGACTTCAGTTGATTGTCCACCTTTATATAAGGGAATTATGTGATTTTTCCAGATAGATGGGACATGTTGTTCAGCAATAGACCGACTGATGTATTGATATGAGGTAGGGAAATACCTTCTGCTGCTATTTTGAGAAATTTGGTGGGTAAGGCATTGGCTGCTAATGTGGTAGGTTTGAGTTTTCGTAGAAAGTTTTTCTATGGCTTTAGTGGAGATGGGTTGGTAATGAGAAAGTGTTGTGGTTATTACTGGATGGGGCTTATGTGCTGATTCTTCATAGTGCTGATTATGTTTGGTTAGAGATCGAATATTTTCGGTGAAGTATTTGTTGAAATTTTCTGCAATGGTCTCTGAGCTGACTGGTACACTGCAGGTGAGGGATATGGCTTGTCCAGGGTGGAGGATTTTTTGATTGTGATCCAAAGTCTTTGTACACTTCTTTGATGTTTCAGTAGTATATTAGTGCAATAATTCTTTGTCTTATCTGATGTTTGACCTTATTCCTAATTTGTTGATATGCTAAGAGATTAGGTTGAGTTTTGTTAGTATGCCATAGGGCCCACATCTTGTCTCTTATCTTGAGGAGGGTTCTAGTTTCGTTTGTCAGCCATAGGGTAGAGTTTGCCTTACCCCAGATTGTTTTGGGAGGTGCCATTCTGTTAAGAATGTTAAGGAAAGTATAATTACAATATTCAACAGTAGCATCTAGGGGCAAATCAGCAGTATGGTTTCATGCCAGGAAAGAGCACTACAGATGCAATGTTTGCTCTGAGAGTGTTATTGGAGAAATACAGAGAAGGTCAGAAGGAGTTGCATTGTGTCTTTGTAGACTTGGAGAAAGCATATGACAGGGTGCCTAGAGAAGAGTTGTGGTATTGTATGAGGAAGTCGGGAGTGGCAGAGAAGTATGTAAGAGTGGTACAGGATATGTACGAGGGTAGTGTGACAGTGGTGAGGACTGCAGTGGGAGTGACAGATCCATTTACGGTGGAGGTGGGATTACATCAAGGATCAGCTCTGAGTCCTTTCTTATTTGCAGTGGTGATGGACAGGTTGACAGATGAGATCAGACAGGAGGCCCTGTGGACTATGATGTTTGCAGATGACATTGTGATCTGTAGTGAGAGTAGGAATCAGGTTGAGGAGACTCTGGAGAGGTGGAGATATGCTCTAGAGAGCAGAGGAATGAAGGTCAGCAGGGCTAAGACAGAATATATGTGTGTAAATGAGAGGGAGGGTAGAGGAACGGTGCGGATGCAGGGAGTAGAGTTGGTAAAGGTGGACGAGTTTAAGTACTTGGGATCAACAGTTCAGAGTAATGGCGAATGTGGAAGAGAGGTGAAGAAGAGAGTACAGGTAGGGTGGAATGGGTGGAGAAGAGTGTCAGGAGTGATTTGTGACAGACGGGTACCAGTAAGAGTGAAAGGGAAGGTCTACAAGAGGGTAGTGAGACCAGCTATGTTATATGGGTTGGAGACAGTGGCATTGACAAAAAGGCAGGAGTCAGAGCTGGATGTGGCAGAGTTAAAGATGTTAAGATTTGCACTCGGTGTGACTAGGATGGATAGGATTAGGAATCAGTATATTAGAGGGTCAGCTCATGTTGGACAGTTTGGAGACAAAGCAAGAGACAAGATTGCGTTGGTTTGGACATGTGCTGAGGAGGGATGATGGGTATATTGGGAAAAAGATGCTAAGGATGGAGCTGCCAGGTAAGAGGAAAAGAGGAAGGCCTAAGATAACTTTATGGACGTGGTGAGAGAGGACATGCAGGCGGTTGGTGTGACAGAGCAAGATGCAGAGGATAGGAAGAAATGGAAAGAGATGATCCGCTGTGGCGACCCCTAACGGGAAAAGCCGAAAGAGGATGATGATCTAGGGGCAAATTCTTAAGAGGAGTCCAGTTAAATTTTTTAGGATGTTTATCAGTTCTTGGGTGGTGACGTTTTTCTTATTACAGATTTGGCAGAAAATGATATGTTTAGTAGGGTTGATGTTTTGCCAAGCAGACAGTCTTAGTGACCACATACCTACCTATCAGGTAGACAGCCCGCATTTTGATAGTGGAAGGCTTTGTTGGTCAGGGTCCAGTCTACAATAGAACGTCTGCCTGATTTTTTTGCCTATTATGGTAGGGCTCTGGATAATTTGTGTAAAGCCAAAGAGGTTGATATGACTACTAGGGTTTTGTGTGTTGCATGTTAACCAGTCAATGTTAAGATCATTCATGATGATGGTTTCATGGATAGTATCATTTGAAATACACAGGAGGACGTGCTCAGTTGTAAAAACATTACTTACCTGGGGGGATGTAAATGGCTATTATGGCTATGTACTTATTATAGGGTTGTTCTGTAATTTGGACAGTAGTATCTCAGTGTTGTTATACTGAGATTTAGCTGTTGCAATATGAGGTTATTCTTAAATAATATGGCTATTCCTCCTCCTCTTTTGTCTTTCTATCTAAGTATGTTATAGCCTGGAGGAGTGACTTCATTATCTGTAATATGTGGTTTCAACCAGGTCTCTGTTAAAATGGCTACATTTGGGGAGTAAAGAGAAAATGTAGCATGAAGCTCATGAACCTTATTAACAGTACTTTTGAGATTTAAGTTTAGAAGAAGCAGGTTGGATCCTTTCCTGGTAGGTTAAGTATGTTTTGTTTTGGATTGTGGGTTGAGGGGGATTAGCAAGGACCTGGATTAGGATGCATGTCACCACTTATTATAAGTTGGTTAACTATGTTTAATAGTGTGTGAAAGAGCTTGAGTATTTGTTTGTGATACCTGAGTGAGAAGTTTTCTTGAGCTTTTGCTTCTGAGTCTTCATAAGCTCTTCTAATTAACCCTATTATTCTAAAAGGGAATGCAGGGCGGCCACGGTGGTGCAGCGGTTAGCGTTGCTGCCTTACAGCAAGAGGTTCTCCGGTTCGATCCTCGGCTGGGGTGCCTTCTGTGTGGAGAATGCAAGTTCTCCCTGTGGTTGCGTGGGTTTCCTCCGGGTGTTCCGGTTTCCTCCCACATCCCAAAGACATGTTGTAGGTGGATTGGACACTCTAAATTGGCCCTAGGTGTGAGTGTGTGCATATGTGTGCCTTCTGTGGAAGGCTGGGCGCCGGGCTGGCAACTCGACACTGTAAAACTCCACTGCCAATCTTGAGCAGACAGGTGATCCACTGTGGCGACCCCTAACCGGGAAAACGCCGAAAGAAGAGATTCTAAAAGGGAATGCAAATGCTGCCACTGTACTACAGATAAAATCCCAAATGACTATCAAATGAATTCTCTGAATTAAGACCCACCAACAGTAGCAGCATTTTCTTACATTTTGCTTCCCTCTGGATCATCAACATTCTATTAATGTTGTCAACTGTTTGCCTCTCCTTCACAAAACCACAATGACTCACATCTATCAATTTTGCCAACACCTTTGCCATTCTCTTAGCTAGTACAGACATAAGCACTTTATAATCATGGTTTAAGATTGAAATGGGTCTGTACAAAGCTGGGTCTGGTCTTTATCCTCTTTGGGTAATAAAGACACCACAGTTTTCTTCTAAGATACTGGTACTACCCCCTCCCCCCTTAAAATACTGTTAAACAAAACCTTCCAGATCTTTGGCATTTCCTTCTCATCTTTTAAACTTCCACAGGATAGCCATCTGTTCCTGGAGGCTTTCCTGATGATAGGTTTTATATCACTGTTTTTACCTCATCTTCAACAAGATTCTTCTTGAGCTCAGAAGGGAGATCTTTATGCATTTGCAGTCCTGTGTCACCACACAGGACTGGAATTTGGAGAAATTAACTTAACATTTGAGGATCCTAGATAGACTCCAACATGGAGGATAAACAAACTTTCTTACCATATCTGTCCAGGCCTTGTTAGATGACAAAGAGGCGCAGTGCTGTCATCTCTGCACACTATGCTACATCTATGCGAACATATGAATCAGATTAAAGATGCTCACTAAGCAGCTCTACCCACTGAAGCAGGAATTTGTAATGGGTAATGCTTTTAATCTCGGCTGTTGGAATGTACTACAACAGTAGCACTGATAACTATCCCGCTGGGACGGGGCTGACAAGCTTCTCTAAGGGATGAAATAAAGGTGGAAAACCAGTTCACAATAACAAAAAAAAAAACTTAAGGTGTGTAAAAGAAAAGACCATTTAGGGTTAGCAGCTGAAGAAGGATGTAGACTTATTGCCAATAACATCTCCTTATCTTTTGGATGTTCAAATAATACGCTACCATTCTGCCTTGAGGCTTAGGCTTGTATACTGTCTCATGTGAGAGAAAAGGTTCCACTGCAAGATCCTGAAATATTGGAAATTATTTCAGGGATTATGAGAGAACAAATCAAAACTAACGTTTACTGACGTTATAGTAAAATCAAAAAAATTTTTTACAACCCCAAACTTATATATATATATATATATATATATATATATATATATGGTTCTACCTGACTTAGTCGACAGCGTAGAACACCGACAACGGAATCCCGAGCTCCAGAAGATCGACAATGAAGAAGACCGGCCTTGAATCGCGAGTGCCAGAACATCGACAATGCAGAAGACCGACACGACGGATGACAACACCGACGCCGAGGATGCCGACATGGGAAAAGGCCGTGTGAGTATGCGGTAGTGACGGACGTTAGGGTGCGAGTCAGGTAAGTGTGGATATTGACGGTCTGTGGGGATAGGGGTGGGTTAAGTGAGTTAGGGTTAGGGAGCGGGTTAGGTAAGTGTGTGGTAGGGATAGACTTTGGGATAGGCGGGTTAAGTGAGTTAGGGTTAGGAGCGGGTTAAGTAAGTGTCGGTAGGGATAGACTTTGGGTTAGGCGGGTTAAGTGAGTTAGGGTTAGGGAGTGGGTAAGGTGAGTATGCGATAGTGACGGACCTTAGGGTTAGGGTTGTCGATAGTTGTGTATGTAAGGTTTAGTGTGGGTTTGTAAGGATTTTGGTGTGCTTGTGTTGTGTGTGTGGTTTGTGGAATGGGGATGTGTTTTGTTTTTTATTGTTGTTATTGTGGTGTGTGCAGTGTATGGGGTTTCGTGTTTGTGTACCGTCGGTTATTTCGTTGTCGGGTATGTGAGGTTTCGTGTTAATGCACTGTCGATTATGTGGTGTCGGTGATGTCGTTGTTGTGTGGTTTCGACTATGTCAGGTAGAACCATATATATATATATATATATATATATACCAGGTCCACAGCTGCAAAACATTGAAGAAAGAGAAAGCTCCCCAAAACAGTGCATGCAATCTTAAGAAATGCTTGTTTTCACTTCAATAAGAGCAAGCAGCAAATGAATTCTTTTTTTTATATATGTTGACCGGGTAAGCCCACTGGACACAAGTATCCCTTTTCAGGGGTAACATGAGAGCACTGTCTAGTCAAGTGATATGCTCAGGATCTCATGTGAGAGAAAAGCTTCCACTGCAAGATCCTGAAATGTTGGAAATTACTTCATGGATCATGAGAGAACAAATCATAACTATATTATCTGACGTTATGGTAAAATCAAAAACATTTTTTACAACCCCAAACTTATATATACACACCAGGTCCACAGCTGCAAAATACTGAAGAAAGGGGAAGCTCCCCAAAACAGTGCATGCAATCTTAAGCAATGCTTGTTTTCACTTCAATAAGAGCAAGCAAATGAATTCTTTTTTTTTATATATGTTGACCGGGTAAGGCCACTGGACACAAGTATCCATTTTCAGGGGTAACATGAGAGCACTGTCTAGTCAAGTGATATGCTCTGGATCACACAGCAGACAAATGGTGGTGGACCGTATCAGACTCTGTACTCTTGACTATAGAGAGCTGATCATTAACAGTTCAGAACTTTATTCTAATTGCCAGTTCCAAAAAATCTTTGTTTGAGAAGACAGAGGGCAGCCAAGGAAAAGTGCTGAGATTTAGACAGTTAAATTTGCTAGTACACTGCACTAGATTCATGAAAGAGGTTGTAAACCTCTTTTACATAAAAGGTATTAAGCACAAATGAAAGGAATGGTGCCTTTTTTGACACATACCAATATAGAATTAAAAAAAAACTCAGAATTGTGTTTAAATAATGGTATATCTTGTTATCAGATCTGATACTGAGGCAGACTTTTGACAAAACAACCCCATGTTATGTAAAATAATGAGGTCAATATTAGAGATTACCAACACAAAAAAAGTACCAGAGTAACTAAGCAGTGTTACTGGCTCCTTACCTGTTCTCATATCCAGACTACTTCATATGCAATGATAAATGCTAAAACTTTAAAGGACAGTGGAGCTTTTCCTGTAGTAAACCTTGGGTTTAACATTTACTCAAATGTGCATGCAGAAGTGAAACTTAACCAGTGGTTAAAGTCCAAAAAATACAAAAAAACATATTAATGATTTAACGCAGAAGAGAGGCCTGTAGCACATCATTTTCTAAAGAACAATTCCGATATGTGTTATTAAAATTCATAGAGATGGAACAATGTGTAACTTCTGAACAAAAGGAAGCCTGAAGCATATAATATAAAAAAAAATGCAAGAATATTCTTCAAGGAGTAATTTTTCAGGTCTGCAAGACACGAATGATGACATTTAGTGCGGAATGTATTACAATTTTATTTTCTAATAATATTCAGTAGGCCCTTCTGTTAAATTCAAGATATGTTTAATGCTACAATGTTCTAAATATTTAAATAATTTTAGTTTTGACTGGTGGTGCTTAAGTTTTTGTGGTGACGCTCCTCCTGAATATGACTCCTTGTAAGACTGGATATCAAGGCATTTTTTTTTTATTTAGTTGTTTACAATGGCAACTGCAATAAACTAGAACTTTACACTGTAATTCTTATTTGTGCAATACTGGCCATAGTGGTACTTTGGATACGTATTTAGGATCTTCTGGTAAAGGGGTTAGTGTCTAACTTGCAAACATGCAGTTTTAATGAGTAAGACATAATAAAGATAATAAAGCTCAAATTATTACAAAATACAGGTTACTCTTTCCAACTGTAAGTTCTCTGCAACACAGCGTGGCATTAAACAGTTAATACACATCAGTATGTTCAGATATGTAAACGTACACTTGCATGAAGTGAGTTATTAGCCTTACCTGTTTGGTTATCTGCCATACACAGTCAATAAACTGCAGGAAAATTGGTGATCTATCAGCATCAGCGTGGTTTTTATCACCATGCCCTATTCTCTGAAAAGGAAAGCAAATACTATTTACCATTACAGAAAATGAATGCAAGCACTTAGCATTGTTCACTTTAACTGTCTGTATGAATGATAATGAAAGATTCTGCCATGTGATGCTTTTTCTGCCAGAATAAGGATATATTGGCACACATGTTTGTTTATCATGATTTTTTTCTACAACTTAAAATGCATTGTGTTGCTAGCCTTGGGAAATAGGCTGCCCCAAGCTATGACATGCACCAAAGGAATGTAAGGAACATTCACACACACTGTGTATGCGAGTCTGAGTGTGTGTATATGCTGAACAAAAAGACTAAACTTCTCTGCACAAGAAATCTGGATAAAGCCAAAATGACTAGGGTGGGTGTGTGTAGTCCAGAGTACTGAGAGATTCCCAGGGGCAAGTTCTGAGACATGAAGAATTTATGCCCTCTTCAGGCACCCAAACTAGGGCAAGGAAGATGAAACTATGGATAACCCGTAAAGGAAAAAGAGGAAGGGCAACTATCCCACCCTCTAAGCACCCCAGGCAGTAAAAGAGATGGAAGGGCAGAAAGGACTGTAACATTAATCACACAAACATCTACTATTATGAGTTGTTGCCTACAGAACTGTACAACATTCTTCAGTGGATCACTGTTGCAGTCATACCCTAAGGGAAGGTTTGTAGAGTTGCTCCTATAGGCAGGGGTACTGGCTTACTGCTACTTGAAAGAGTACAATGCCTTTCACCACAGCAGAGGCAAATTATCTCCAGCTCAATAAATTATACCAAACCTACAATTTGTTGAAATCACGTGGACAGAGGACCATGTGGCTGCCTGTAACTCATCTGACAAAGGTAGTGGTTGCAACTGTACCCTTGGCAGAAATTAATCCAGCTTACGGCAAAGTTCGACCATAACATTTTGAGCAAATGTTAATACAATGTGTTATCTGTTTAGGAATAGCTTTGTCACTGGAAGCCCCCATTTCTTCTCTGTAAAATAGATGAAAAGCTATTCTGGTGACATTTGTCCTGTATAAGCAGTTATCTTAATTGTTTAGACAAATATGTAGAGAGTGCATAATCTTTTTTTCCACTATTATAAAGACAATAGGAAACTGGATAGCTTTGTTCAGAACCACTTCAGTAATGACCTTTGACATCAAACAGAATCTCAAATATTGTTCTTGCACACCAAAATCTGAACTAGAGAAATCCTTCTTGCTGTTTTTAATTGCGATGAATTGTGCATTTCCAAAGGTTAGGATTTTTAAGGGAGAAGAAACAGATGGTTCAAGGTGGGGTGGCTATGGTTAATTTTCTAGAACAAAATTCATGTCACAGATATGTGCCAGAATTCTCTAGGGGGGGGGGGGGGGCAAATGCAGGATGCCTTTTAGAAATTACTTGACTGGAAGTCTGGATGTCAGTGGAAGGATCTACAGGTAAACAGATAAAAATGGATGAAAGACTGCCGTTAAGAAAAGTGTAAGCTAAGCCTGAGCTAAACAGATCAGACAGGTTTTGGAAAACCATAGGCACATCTACCCTTTTTAGTTGCTGGCTTGCTCCGATTTTGGCACCAGAAAGAAAATTGTTTCCATTTTGTTAGATATGACTTTCTAAAATCTAGTTTTTTAGCCAGTCTTAAGATTATTAGCACATCCTACTGCAAGAGTTAAGTGAGACGAGTTGATTATCCCAGTAGAACAAGGTGGTTTAAGATTACTTGATCTGAAGGGATACTTAGAGCTACACAGCAAAAGCTCATGCAAGTAACATAAGCAGAAGGTTATAATTCAAAGTGAAAAAGGATAATGAGGACGCAGGGGTCAAGTTCAAAAATAAGGAGTGGGATTTTGGATGCAAATCCTTAAGAAGAAGAATAACCACCATACAGAGCGTTATATTCATAAAGTTGCAGGCAGTATTCTAAGCCAACACATGACTGCAGAAAGTAGATTTTGCCAATAGGGAAGTCTGCAAGTTGTGGTACAGAAAATAGGCAAAAGGAGGCTGGAATTTACTAGAGAAAACTGGCAAAGTAACCAAGTTTTGGGCACAAATAACTAAAGAAGGAAAAAGTACAGTTTTGTACCTACCATAAATGTAGATGTTCGAGTGCTAATACAGCTGCAGTAATCACAGATGGGTTTTCAGCCGTCAGGCGGTCCCTCGGTCGGCCGAATTCCAAAGTCTTGGTCCGGCGTCGGTTGTCGTCGCTTACTCTTCTGACGTCAGGAAGGCCAGAGTATATAAGACACAGCCGACGCCATGTTCTTCAGTCTTTCTTGCCCCAGATGTCAGGTGCCCCCAAAAGGAAGGCAATACATAAGTAAAGCTTATCCACATATGCAAGCAATGCAATGTAATGCAAAATCAGTGTAAGCAAGCAAATAAAACATAACAGGATAACCCAGTCAGGAGGTATGAAGAGGTTGTTAGGCCCCATGCCCTAACTAAGAGGGGAAGGAGAGAGGGAAACCTGTATTGCAGCTGTATTAGCACTCGAACATCTACATTTATGGTAGGTACAAAACTGTACTATGTTCATCGTGCATACAGCTGTAGTAATCACAGATGGGTAGAGTCCCAAAGTTATGCATAGGGTGGTAGGTACTATGAGGAACTGGGTTGAGCCAGAATGCCCTGCAAAACAGCAGTGGCGAAGCCTGCTCTTGTTCTGGAGTATAAGGGCAGGTAGTAGTGTTTTGTGAAGGTATGTACAGAACTCCAAGTGGCTGCCTCCAAAATATCCTTAGTAGGCACACCTCTGAGGAAGGCTGTAGAGGTGGCTGTGGCCCTGGTGGAGTGAGATCTGATACCAGTAGGGACAGATTTCCCATGATAGGAGTAACAAAATCGTATGCAGTGGCCAATCCACTTGGAAATGGTCTGTTTGGTAACTGGTTTCCCTTGAGCCCCTACGGCATAGGACACAAAAAGTTGTTCTGATCTCCTGAAGGACTTTGTTCTGTCCAAATAGTAACGTAGCTGCCTATGGATGTCTAAAGAGTGAAGCAGCCTTTCCCCTTTGTTTTGAGGGTTAGGATAAAATGTAGGTAGGTGTATGGCTTGGTTTAAGGCTACCCTGGATACCACTTTTGGCATAAAAGATGGATTAGTACGAAGGGAAACCCTATCCTGATGGAAGATGAGGAAGGGCTGCACCGCCATGAGGGCCTGTAGTTCAGAAACCCTACAAGCTGAAGTGATGGCCAGAAGGAAAGCTGTTTTCCAGGACAAATATTGCAGATCTGTTGAGGCAGCAGGTTCAAAGGGAGGCAATGTTAATTTTTCTAGTATGTAATTAAGGTCCCAGGCTGGTATTGGTTGCTTCCTTGGAGGTCTTATATTCTTAGCCCCTCTGAGGAACTGCCGTAAGAGAGGGTGAGAGAATAAAGGAGGATCCGTGTTGAATTCTGCAGAAATGGCTGAGGCGTGTATTTTAATGGAAGAAAATGACAGTCCACTGTTCAGCAGTTCAGCTAGGTACTGTAAAACCTGAGGCAAGTTCAATTTTCTAGGGTCCTGTCTTCTTTTCTCATTCCAGCAGCAAAACCGCTTCCATTTTGCGGAGTAAGCTTTTCTTGTAGATGGTCTTCTGGCCTCCAAAATGACATCCTGCACCTCCTTGGAGAGTAGAGTCTGATGTGGTGTTAAGGAATTTTCCACGCAGCGAGGTTGAGTGTTTTCAGCTGACTGTGAAGGGTTTTGTAGCTGTTCTGCGTCAGCAGAAGAGGTATTAGAGGCAGGGACCAGGGAGGAGTATGTGTTAGGCTCCTCAGGAGTGGATACCAGTGTTGCCTTGGCCAGTCTGGAGCAATCAGTGTCATCCTCGGTTTGTCTGTTCTTGCTTTCAAAAGCACCTTGGGCAGAAGAGGCAGAGGTGGGAATGCATAAACTGTCCATGTTGCCCAACTGAATGAAAGGGCGTCCACTTTCCAGGCCTTTGGATGGAAGGTCCTTGAACAAAACTTTCTCAATTGATGGTTCCTGTGGGAGGCAAAAAGATCTATGTCTGGCCTCCCCCACGCTTGGATTATCTCCGTAAACACCTGTGGATGCAGCTTCCATTCGTGTGGATCTGTCATATTCCTGCTCAGAGTGTCTGCCAGTGTGTTTTCCAGTCCTGGCAAGTACTGTGCTTGAAGTTCGATTTGTCTTTCCAGAGCCAAGTTCCAAAGAGTCATGGCTAGTCTGCACAAGGGGTATGAGTGTGTTCCTCCTTGTTTGTTTATGTACCACATTACTGTGGTGTTGTCTGTTCTTATCAGTAATTGTCCTGGATGCAGGAAGTCCTTGAAAGCTGTAATTGCATTTATTACTGCTAGCATTTCTTTTTGATTGATGTGAAGGTGCTTTTCCTTTTGGGACCATCTGCCCTGAATGCACCTGTCCTTCATGTGCACCCCCCAGGTGTAATCTGAGGCGTCTGTGGTTATGACTTGTTTTGCTTGAGGCTTGCAGAATGGAAGGCCTGTGTTTACTTGACATGCTTGGGCCCACCATAGAAATTCCTTTTGCAGACATGGAATTATTGGTATAATTGCTTCCAAGCTGTGACTGTGTTGAGACCATAGATTTTTAGGTACCATTGAAGTTTCCTCATATGCAGCTTTGCACATGGGATTAGCAGAATGCAAGATGCCATGAATCCCAGAGCCTGCAGGATTTTCCTTGCAGTAAGCCTGGTACTTTTTGCTAGTGTTTTGAAGTACTGAGATAATTGCCCTTGTTTTTCTGACTTAAGGTATGCCATCTGGGTGTTTGTGTCCAAGCTGGCACCCAGGAAGGTTATTTTCTGAGATGGTGTTAGCCTTGATTTCTCCTTGTTGATGGTGTATCCCAGAGAAAGCAGTAACCGTGTCACATATGCCAGATGTTCCAGTAGTATTTGTTTGCTGTCCGCTTGGATCAGGCAGTCGTCCAGATAAGGGTAAATTTGTATCCCTTGAAGTCTGCAATAGGCAATCACTGATGCCAGGCACTTTGTGAATACTCTGGGCGCAGTAGATAAGCCAAAGGGCAATGCAGAGAATTGATAGTGGATTGAACCTGCAAGAAATCTGAGGTATCTTCTGCAGCTTTGTCTGATTGGGACATGCAGGTATGCCTCCTTGAGGTCCAATGTTACCAGCCAAAGCTCCTTGCCCAGCATGGGAAGAAGTTGCTGTAATGTGAGCATCTTGAATTTTGGTACGAGTAGAAATGTGTTTAGGATGGATAAGTCCAGAATGGGTCTCCAGTCGGTTCCTTTTCTTGGTACCAGGAAGAGTCTTGAATAAAACCTTGACCTTGTTGGTGCGTAGGTACCTTTTGTATAGCTCTCATGTTTAGGAGCTTTGAAATTTGCAGTTGTGCCTCTACCCTTTGATTTTGTGGTAGGTTTGGCATGCCTCTCATTTATGGAAGAGTGTGAAATTGAAATTTGTAGCCTCTGTTTATAATGTCCAGAATCCATTTGTCTGTTGTGACAATATGCCAATTGTTTGCAAATAATGCTAGTTTCCCTCCCAAAGGTGCTGCCAGCTGAGACTTGCTTGGCATGGAAATGAGGGAGTCATTGGGTTTGCTTCCTGTATTGTTGTGCACTGTCTTCACCACCTCTTGGTGCAGGAGATTGCCATTGTCTGCCTCTATATGATCCTTGTGACTGCCCTCTGCCCCTTGTGCGTCTGTATCTACCTCTTTGGGGCTTGTCAGTGGCTGGAAAAGACCAGTTTTTTGAAGGCCAATTCCTGCTAAATCGTGGTGGCTGGACCTGTAAGAAAGCTTTGACAGTTTGCATAGATTTGGCTTTTTCTTCCATTTTTCGTAGTATATCCTCAGCATTAGTACCAAAAAGTACATCCTTTTGTAAAGGAGCATCAAGAAGTTTAGCTTTCACATGATCAGGCAAACTTTGTTCCCTAAGCCAGGCATGTCTGCGAATGACTGATCCTGTAGCAGCCGCTCTACTGGAGGCCTCTAGTGCATCATAACCACATTGTAAGGTGTGTTTACCCACTTGTTCCGCACTATGCATCATATCCTGTAACGCTTTTAAATCTGGTTGTTCAGGTTGAGACATTTTGTTTTTTAATTGTGATAACAGGAACTGTTGATATTTAATCATATGAAACTGGCAGTTTAAGGCCCTCATGGCTAGGGTGGCCGAGGTATATACCTTCTTACCCCACCTTTCTAGAGATCTAGATTCCCTTTCTGCAGGAAGTGGATTCTTGGCAGTGGAGGCCTTTAATCCCTTAGGGCCTTGTGAAATGGTTTCAGGGTCAGCATTATGGCCTTTGTAAAGAAATTGGTGAGAACTGGGTACTCTGTAATATCTATCAGGCTTTACTGGTGCAGGAGGCAGAGAATCAGGATTAAGAAAAGCCTCCGAATAGACATCATCCAGTACCTCCAAAACAGGGGGTATAGCCAGAGGTCTGTGCTGAGGTAACCAAAGAAATTCCCTAAGTCTTTTCTTGGAATCTGAAAAGTCTTGGCCTTCCCAATGTCAAGGTGTGCAAGGTTTCCCCAAAGGAAAAATCCTCAGGGGGGGATACAGAAGGAATGGACTGTTCTGCATCCGAATCCTCAAAAGGGGAGTAAGAGTGTTCCTCTGCATCAGAATGCTCTGATAAAATGGATCCCTGATCAGAAGAGGGGGATTCTTCCTCCACTCTGGGTCTCTTGTCAGGAGGGGGCTGCGAACCTCTGATGAGAGTTATTAGATCCTCAGCCCTTTTAAGCATCTGTTTCTTAGGCATGGGTCCAGGAGATGGGCCCTGAGCAGCAGGCCTAGTGTGATGCCTGGCTGCTTTGGATTTAGTAAAGGCCTTAATAGAAAAAGAAGATGAAGGCCTAAATACACCATGGGTGGAGGTGGATCTGTCCACATTAGTAGGCTCGACATAAGCCGGGGCTTCGGTTGTAGTCTGGGAAAGGGCCGATGACCCAGCGGTCTCGGGTACAGAAGACACCGCCAAAGGAGTGTCGTCGGTAGTCAGGGACTGCAAAGGCGTCTCGCTGTGAACCGGACCACGTGTAGCCTGTTTCGGAGTGGTGTCGGTGGGGACCGCGGGCCTCGCGTGTCGGTCCTTTTCCTTGCGTTTTTTGGATAAAACGGTAGTCGGAATGTCCGACGACATTTTATAGTCAAAAGCTCTACCGAAAAAGTGTTGGGCGAACTCCGCCCGACGCTTGATAGTGCGTTTATTGAAGGTAGCGCAAAAGCGACAGCCCGAGACGTCGTGGTCTGGGCCCAAACAAGATATGCAAAGGGAATGGAAATCCTTATGCGGTATTTGCTTCCCACAAGAAATACAATTATTAACTTTATCTGACATCGGTCTGAGTCAAGAAAAGTTTCCCCAACGGGGTACTTAGCTTTAATGAAGACTTCGTTCCAAATATATTCGTAAATCAGGAGCTGGCCGACCGGCACTTGTGAACTTCTTCTGCTTCGGGCACCGCGCAGCAAAAAAGACTGAAGAACATGGCGTTGGCTGTGTCTTATATACTCTGGCCTTCCTGACGTCAGAAGAGTAAGCGACGACAACCGACGCCGGACCAAGACTTTGGAATTCAGCCGACCGAGGGACCGCCTGACGGCTGAAAACCCATCTGTGATTACTGCAGCTGTATGCACGATGAACATGTGATAGAGTGGGATGAGGATAAGAGGAGGTTTGGACTGCAGGTTAGAGACTGCCTTCCATATAATGGACTGATATTAGAGTATAGGCAAACAGAAAGGGATAGAGGAGTCCCAAGTGAAAGACTTGCTCTGGTAGAGTCCCTTATTTTCTTTGCCAATGGCTCTGAATATAATGCAAATAACAAAGGGGAAAGAGAACACCCCTGTCTGGTTCCTCTGTTCAGACACAACTTATCAGGGAGGAACTCTGCAACTTTACATCCTCCTAAGTAACCTTATTACTGCGTAAAAGAATGTAAATGCTTCCACTGCCCTACTCATACTCTTTTGAGTACTTTCTCTGCATCAAGACCCACCAACACCAGTATTATTTTCTTGCATTCTAATTTCCTCTGGATCATTGTTCTATTAATGTTGTCAAATGTTACAACATATCAATTTAAACATGATTTGTGCATCATTTCTTTTTTTACACTGCACTGCCTACATTTCTTAAAAGTAGGAATGAAGAAAAGAGTGGAGGAGTCACTTGTTTACTTCAATCGCTTTATCAAACACAATAACTGAAAATACTTTATAACATTCAATTTGTATCATGAAAAGTCCCATACAAATACTGTTAGGAACAACTGTTTTATTTACATTTACTTTTCTTTCCCCCCCCCCCTCCTTCCCTTTAGTGTCCTTCCAAACATTTATGACATGAAATGGGGCATATGTGTTTCAGTCCCCTGCAAGTTTAACAAAGTCAAAAAAAGTCCAATATTTCCACTTTTCCTTGCAAATTCATATTTCACAAATGAGACTGATGCTTTACAGTTTCACATTTATTTACTAATTTCAAGGTTGCTGGTCTTATTCCTGTTCAACTCCATCCCCCAACACTAGACTTCAGTTCAAGTCCAAAGTACTCCAGATTCTTCTACTCAACTCCCGTGCTTTTTTTTCTGTCTCTCAGGCATTTCCTTTAAAAAGAATATAGTGTTCTGTATGGATGTTATTATTCTTCTTAAGGATTTGCATCCAAAATCCCACTCATTATTTTTGAGGAAAAGGTTTCACTGGCAAAGTCTCTCTATAAGCTGTATTATTAGAAGAATGAAAAGCAGAGTACCCTTCTGTTTGATGGCCAAACTTTTGTATTCCCTCCTTAGCCTGTTCTGCAGCAAAAATGACTTTGATCCTCCACAAAAAAAATATTCTTAAGACAGCCGGATACAGCAGCTTAAATTCCTCACCTGCTTCTCGACATTCCCTGACTGTTGAGTTAAATATGCTTCTCTTCTGCCTGGTGTACAATAGATAATCATTTTCCACAAACACTCTGCTGTCTCCAATTTTTTTATACTTTGCCCTTTTGCCATAGCTTTGCCAGGATCAATTCTATTTGCTGGTATGATTGCATCTTTACTAATACAGGTCTTGGCTGCTTTTTCATGGCCAGGTTTGGAGCATATACACAACGTGCCTTTCAATTAACAAATCATGCTGTGGAATACCAGTCCAGTTGCTTATTTGTATTTTCTTAAAATTAATGCAATCTGTTCCTTTCAGTTTCTTCTTGCATGTTCTGTCCTCTAACTCTACTACTTTTTGAAAAAGTTCTTGAGCAGTCTCATACACAGCCAGCCTTTCTTCATTTTGACCTCTGATTTTTGCAGTTTTTATCAGTTCATCTGAGTATCTGTTTAAATCTTCTTCTGTTTTTTTCCAGATTTTTGTTATTTGAGTTATTTATAGTCAGTCCCGAGCACATTTGATTTATTTTTTCCTCTAAATTACTGGAAGCAAAGTCTTGAACCAAACCTCTAGCTTGAACTGCTTTTTTGCTGAACATCTGCAGGATTCTTCTCAGTCAGTGTTTTCGCTTCATCATTTCTAGTTGATTTTCTTTCAGGCCTTACAAGTTTCTTCTTTACTGGCATCCAGACAGTGTACTTACTAGTCAGTAACTGAATTTACTGAAACTTGGAAGTGTTGCTGGCCCTTATCCCTGTCTCTTTTTTCACACTGGAAGAGCCAAAATCAAGCTGTTGATCAGTGTGTAATCTACTATCCTCCATTTTTTGAACACAATGTAAGAAGGTGGTATGAAAAGCAGATCTTAACTAACAGGACATTTGGGAGATCTGCCTTCACATCTTCAAAAAGGCAGTGGGTCCACAGCCAGGAGTACCTCCTGATAAATGATCCCACAGCAGTAGCAGCAGCCCTGGATGTTATGTCAACATACTCACATTTCAAGGCATGCTTGCTCAACAGCAAACCAGCTTGTATCTTGTTGCAGAAAAAGTTCTTCAATGTCATATCTTCCACTCTCCCACAACAACCCTGTATATGCTTGAGGCCATGTTTCTGGTAATTCATAATGTGGGCCCAGAAATTAAAGGCCTTAAAAGCTAGGGTTGCTGAAGTATACAACTGTTTGCTAAATCCATCTAGCAGTGTAAATCTACTTTCCATACAAGTGGAAAGAGGAATGCTGCCCTGACAGATGCTAGGGTTACAGTATCAGGGTCTGCAGTGTTTTTTTTTTTTTTTAGAAAAATATATGAGGGTCTTGGACAGTATTAAAAAAATCAGGCCTCTTAAGGAGGGGGGGGCAATGACTTTGGATCCAAGGAGGTAGCTTCAAAGCACAGACCTCATGAAACTGCCATTGGAATAAGTGAGAGGGCAATCCCAAAGGACAGATCCTCTGGTGGCAAGTCAGAGGCTAAAGTGTTCTCAATGAGTGTGCCATAAGTCATATGACAGGATACTTATGACTTGTAGTCTTTGTTCCTCCTCTTTAGAATCACTAGTATCTGACGCTCTCACTGGAGAGGTCTCACCACTTGATTTTAGAAGATTGGACTCCTGACACAGATAGCTGATCAGACTACAGGCTAAGAAGATGTATAAAACCCTAAATCAGTTGTGCCAAATCTTGTGAAGAAAGCTGGCTATAGCTAGGGGCAACGATTCCACCAAGAGACAGCATTCCAAGTTTAGAAGAACTCTGTGTCCTGGGGGTATGGATCTGTGGAACCCATGCAGGATATACCAGAGTTCTGCCTTCTTCCTGGTGTGGTAATCCTCTATCTTTTTAACTATGGGAACATCACTGTCCTCTTGCTTTATAATTAAATAACTCTGTGGGTTTGATGTTCAACTGGTTCCTGCCACAGGCTGAAGTTACTTGGATGTGGATGAGGGGGTCATGTTTGATAACAATGACACGGCAGACACCAAAACTGCAATGCTAGAGACCTTAGTAGTGGTAAGCATCAGGGCTAATGGCTGCTTTGCTGTTTCCATGGAGCTGATGTCCTCAGACTTTGGAGCACCCAGCAAACTTTTTAGTTCAAGGATTTCTTTTCTCTTTCATGACTCGTTTCACAATTTTCAATGTCGTTATTTATTTTATTTATTATATTTCACATTTGGTTACCGGGAAAGTCCAACTGGGTTAGAAACCCATTTTCGGCAGAGGTCCGGGGAGAAAAGCTCCAAAACAATAAAAGAAATAAAATATCATTTTTTTTACAAAATTTGCCAACAGAAATAAAAACAGAGAAGCAAAATTACAATATGTTATCAAAAGAGTAAATACATACATTTTTACATATAGTTGAGAAAAAAAAGAACAAGCATTTTCTAGAAGAAAAATATAAAACAAATCTTAAGTTTTACAAATGAATGATAGTGGTACATGCTGTATAGGCTATTCATGTACAGGTAGAAGTTGCCTAAAGAAAAAAACAACCTGGTTAGACAAACTGGAATGAAGAGAAATTATATAAATGGTCAGGATAATTAAGTTAGTGCACACATTTTTAGCTGTAAGGAGAAGTGGAAGAGCTACAAATGAAGCTGAAAATAGGGATGTTGTAGATGACTGAGAGTCTTGGGAGAAAAAGGAATGGTATCTAAGGATAGAAGTAAGTGGGGCCATAAGAAGTTGCAATTTTAACAGAGTAGGGAGATAGGAGGCAGGATGGGAGTTGAAGAAGTAAACTAGTACAGTTGAGGGGGATATCTGTACTGCACTTTTGCCATGAGTCCACAGGTATGGCATGTTTGCCTAACAAGGATGCAAGCTTCCTTTTGGTGAGATACACCTGGAAAGCCTGCTGCCTTCTCTTAATCATTTTAGGATTGAAACCTTGACAAACCTTACAATTATCAATAGCATGCTATATTCTTAGCACAAACACCAGCTGTGTAGTCTTTGTGAAGAATATGGTATTAAAGGCATCTTTTCACTGGGTAGACACGCCCTACACTTCTGTGTATGGTATTTGCTACAGCTTAGGCAAAGTAAATATCAAGGAACACACAAAATCTTGTTGAAGATCACAAAACAGGCTTGTAATATAATGAAGTAATGAATATTCCTCAATGGATACTTACCTGCTTGTTCTTCAGTTGCAGGCCTGAACCACTTTCTTGATGCATTCACACATGCAGAATGAAATACATTATGATAGTTCAGGCAGACACTACCTATATACCAGGTATGTAAAGAAGTCCTATGGTAAGGTGATGTCAGCTCAGCCTAGGAGGAAGGGTGCTCAGCTCTTAAAGGCAATTAAGGTATCACACTCTGCATATAGTAGAGATCCCTTAGGTTATGGCTGCTTCACATGAAGAGCATATGTCACTGCTTTTTCCTCCAAACATTTTTCTTACCAAGGTATTAGGTTCAGAAGAGACTACCAGCACTGCATGAAGCCAGCGTTATGAC
The DNA here is from genome assembly GCF_019279795.1 of Protopterus annectens. Lineage (NCBI taxonomy): Eukaryota > Metazoa > Chordata > Ceratodontiformes > Protopteridae > Protopterus > Protopterus annectens. The sequence goes on from NC_056749.1 coordinate 428,227,790, forward strand.
TATTTCAAGTAGCAAAGAACACTACAGCTACATAAATGCACATGCATGCACACAAACATGACTACACAATTTGTGCACACTTTGTTGTTATGTTTAAGGAATACCATATATGCATGTAAAATCTGTATGCCTACATACTGGTCACCCTGGATGGAAATAATTACGTGCTGGGCTGATGTTCTTTACCTGTCTACCAGGCTTTTACAATACAAAAGTCAAACGTGATACATAGCCATACATCCGACTTGTCTAGCAGCTGTATGAATGTCTGAATATGTAGGGAGAAGCAATAAGCAGAAAATGATGTCCCAGCTCTCTCACCCCGTCATACAAACATTGGCTATACAGGTGGCATGAACAGAAAGCTTGTATGGTGTGCGACTTGATTAAACAGACTTTTGCCCAGCACTTTTTTTTAACTATATGGCAGCATTAACAGTAGAGGAAGGAGTTATATAAACCATGTGTAATGCTTTTTACAGTTCAAAGGCTAAGAATAAATCCAGATAGAAAATTCTGATGAAAAATATATCCACTATTTAATGGCATGACTCCTTCCCAATGTGGACCTAAAATCCCACTAATCCCAACTAACCATCAAGTTTCACTTATGGGAGCTAGACACAGTTAATACTTTCTTGTGTCAAAGCTGAAATGCACAGTGAAGAAAGCAGTACAATGTTTTTTGGTGTTAAATACATATAATCAATGCATTATAAAAACACATTAACATGTCATTAAACTATAAATTTCAAATATATCAACAAAAGTTTAAATAAGTAATACAAGTAATCATGACAATCAATTTAAAATGCATACTTCCACAGGGTGTCCTGGTGTGGTTATTAACAACTCTTATTTAGTTTGGCACCCACCAAGGAAAATAAAGCTGACAAAAGCTGGTAAGTTTTCCGACCTTTACCCATTTCACTAGTTCCAAGCTTGCTACTCAGACCTAAGCAACCAGCAACAAATACAGAAATGCTCTCTCAGCTCCAGTGGGATAGCCATCCAGGGAAACACTATGATTCAAAAAAAAAAATCAAGCTGCTTCTCACAAGGATTTGGTCAAGCTTTTTTTTTTTTGAATAAAATATCTTCCCTGTAATAAAAAGGGTAAATTAATGTCATTCAACAATATTAAACTGTTTCTGATGCAGTTTCTATTCAGTGAACAATCTTTTCTTCACCTTAGTAGTGATATGAAAAGATGATACATTATTTAATTTTCCTTATGTAATGTTGTTTGTGTGCCTTTAGAATTCTTGTTATTGTAAAATGACTTTTAAATGTAACATTATATTTGACTTTCTCAATAAATGTGGATTAACCTAATGAAATGACTGCTGCATACCACTCACTCTTTTTGTGATCCTTTGCTCTTCTTGTTGCTGTGGCCCATGGAATTCACACCCCCTCCCACCCATGAAAAGTAAATCTGTATTCCTTTACCAATAGACCTTGACCCCATTTTTGTTGAATGAGTAATAACTGTCCCCATACAGAACCTAACAGACTAAATGTGAAAATGCTGAGGTTCAGAATGGGATGGAAGTCACCCATCCCCTTTGAAATATGGAAGAAACTAGAGTACAGTTTCTTAATACTCTTCTTAAAGGAGAGAGAAAATCTACAACTTATAGGGAAGCACAGTCACAGGCTATCTCAATATCATCACAGAAATAGTATGCTTCAAGGCCTTTCACAGACTGTGGAAGGCTTTGTTCTCTTTTGCGGTTGGCTTAACATAGAAGACGTGGGGGGGCTAAGGGAGATCATAAATGTCCTCCCAAGTGGTGAGGTTCTACTTAGTTTTATTTTTCTTGTGTTTATTAAGCAAGGCTGTGACATCATTTTGTGTATAGGTCCTAGTACCACCCCTGGGTGACACTGTACCCACATTACCCTGGGGACTCACAACACTCTTAACTTGTGCACTCAATGGCTACCACCAGGTGCAATGTCCTCCCTCTTGAGTGCATGCTTCTATGTACAAACAAAGGATGGCTTCCATCAGGTAGTGGCTTGGTGAGCCGAAAGCAAGAACAACTACTATCCTGACACCCCTCCTTGATGACACAGTGGCTGTTTGCATCTTGTTCCACCCTACCCATCCTTCCCTATCACTTTCATCAAGGGTCTGAGCCACTAATCAATCTTCTGGGCCAAAGTCAGGGTTTAATTCCTCTATGCCACTGCCACTGCAGAGTTGTAAATTAGAGATAATAAAAATGATGACAAAGAAGTGCATCCATCAGGGTCCTATGATGACTAACCAAACAGAACCCCCCCCCCCCCAGAACTGGGCATTGATGATGGAATTTCTATGCTCCTCCTTAAACTAGGAAAGTCTAAGCCAAAATACACAGGCACATACCCAAGACTAACTCTTGCCGAAATTTCAGCAAAGCTGAAACTTCAGCAGACAACATGGAAACCCACTGTACTAGCTGTTGACAGGGGGTCCCAATCACTTTCTCCCTTAGCCCAAACTCAGAGAAGAAGAATTCTTCATATGCTACTATTGGGAAATGAAGGCTTTAATGATCCCAGTTCTGAAAAAGTCCTTTCATGATCCAGAAGATCCTGATAATCACTTCCATACGTCAAACTTATCATTTATAATATTACTGAGAAGGTTGTGCGTGTGCAGCTTGATTCCACTTTAAGGAGACATGGAGCCACAAAATTCACCAGTCTGTACTTCTAACTACACACAACAGAACTACCCTTGCAAGGATTATGAATGATCTTTTAATGGAGAAAGTCTTTTTTTCCTTTCGGATCCTTCTTCATTGTTCTACATTAACTGACAAAGTTGAACACTATCTCCTCTTGGGGCATCTTCAGACTCACCTTGGAATCTTTAGGACTGTCTTGAAAAGGTGTGTTTCTCATCTTTTCAGATGAACACAGTGAACACAATTTGGGCTTAACTCTGGATCTCTCGCTACTCGCTTATTTCATGAGCCCTGAAAGGCTCTATTCTGGGTCCGTTGTTATCCCTGTGCAAGCCTTCTACAGGAGAACACATATGACAATATCTGTTTGTTACCACTGTTATAGAGATGATGCACAACTTCACCTCTCTCCTTTCTCTACAGTACATGTCTGAGTGTCAACTCCTTTGCTGAAAATTTAGAATGCATTCAGTCATGGATGGCTCATAAATGTGCTCAGCTTAATACTTCTAAAACGGTGGCTGTGGCAGTACCTGCTACTATACAAACTCAATGTCTAGTCCTGAACACTTTTATTATAAAAGGGAGTTAAACATAAATTTGTTAGTAAAATAAGACTTTCTGATGTCATGCTAGAAGACAGTTTAGTATTTAAGTACCAGGCTGTCTGCTTCAGTCACTGTGATAATAACTTAGGGATGAACACACACTTTCACCTGAGGAACAATCTGTGACTTACCTGCCTTGGCCTCCTTCCAGCCTGATTACTGTAAATTCCTACAATGTGTAAAGAGTTCTGTTTCTTGATTCCTAACAGGTACATCATCTTATTACCAACGTGATATGTGGAGTTTACAGTTGGGGCTCATACCACGTACAAAGTTGTGATTACGATGCTGAACTATTTGGCCTGGATCTTCCCTACTTGAAAGAACTGCAGGTTATAGACAGGCCATCTAGGCTCCTCTGCTCTACCTCTCTGGCACTGGAGATTCCTACGACATGTCTAGACTCTTCAGGTAGTTGCTCTTTAGCTTATGAAGAACACACTTCTGGAACCTCATCTGTGAATGGTTGCAGAAGATTCTCAAACTTGCTAGCTTTAAGAGATCTTTTAAAACTCATCTGCTTAATTTAGTAATTGATTTTTACTTGAAATGCCTATAGCACTTCCTTAGCTATCCTACTGCTGACCTTTTATTTCTCTCTGACAATTTATGTGTTTATAATGTATGATGATTAGCTTAAGAAGTACCTTAATAAATCAGAAGTTTAAGTTCAGTAGATTATGTGTGATACATTCAGTTCTAAAACTGCCTAGAAGCCAAACAATGATGTATTCGTCCACTTCTCTTCTATGCTCACTCAATCCAGTTCAGGGTTACAGGAGTGGCAACTTATCATGACAAGTAAAGTATGCAGGTCAGGAACAAGCCTTAAATGGCAAGTCAGTCAGGACGTTAGCAGCTACGGCCAATTTATCAACATACTTTGAAATGTAGAGGAAGCTGGAAGGAAACCTACACGAACAAAGGTAGAGCATAAAGCTTACACAAACTGCATCTTGGCCACTGATCAAAAATCTACCAAAACAGCAGAGGCCACCAAAGCAGACACCCAAACAACCACCACCTCAGAACACAACACCTGCAACACATAGACCTCACAGTCAGAGTGTCAAACAGTCACAGCACTCAGGTCTCTCAACAGCAGGTAATATGACTCAGTCATTGTCCACGCTGGTGTCTCCTTGGACTACATGAAAAGAGACATTGAGGAGCTCTCTGATTATGTAGCCCAGGCAGGTATGACCCTGACCTTGAGCAGTATCCTACCTTCACCAAGAATGATGCCACAATACAGAGATAAGATGATCAGCTTTAACAATTGGCTTAAACTCTGGTGTCATTCAAAGGGGATCCAATGTCTGTCTGCCTGGGATGACATGCTGGACAAGCCACGCTGCTGCACCTGTCACCCTGATATTGGCAAAGGCTCTTGCCACCCCCATAGTGCCTTTTTTAGGCAAGGCTCAAATTCTAAACCTACCACCCTAGAACACAAAAAAGGAAAAAACTAAGGGTAATGCTGCTCAATGCCAGAAGTCTAAATCTCAAAATGCACGCACTCAAGGCCCTTCTCAGTATGGAGAACATCGATGTCTGTGCAGTGACAGAAACCTGGTTCAAGGCTCCTGAGAGCACCCCAGCACTATCAGGTTTTACCTCTTATCATGCCCCAAAATCCGGACAATACCAAGAAAGGAGGGTATCCATATTCATCAAAGACACCCACACCTCAAGACTGGTGAGACCATCCAGGTGCAATTAACCATAGGCAGGACTGCTCTGCAAATTGTAGCATGTTACAGGCCACCCTCACAAACTCAGGAACCTCACATGGCCTTCCTGAAAACACTAGAGGGATAAATGTATCACCAAACACCATCATACTAGGTGACTTCAATTACCCTAATATAGACTGGGAACACTATTCAAGCCCAAACACCCTAGCCCAAAAGTTCCTGGAATTCATAAACTCAAATGCCATGGAACAACTAGTCACCATCCCCACAAGAGGAGAAAACATACTTGATCTCATCATCACGAACATGGGAGCACAATGTTCAACACCGAAGTATACCCCTCACTGGTGAGATCAGATCACAAACTAATCTCGCTGGAGGTCCTCATCCCACCCCACCTGAAATAAAAAGACCACAGTAAAGAACTCACTTCTAAAGACTAGTGTGGTCTCCTTTAAGGCCCCCTGAATCACTTACAAATGCCTTCTACCAGCACCTGCAGGACTGCATGGATCTCTGGTGGACCCCAGCCATAAACAAACTCTACAACAAAGGAGGAAGCTACTACAAGATAGAGCAAAATCCTTAAAAGGTAAGACACCCTTGATCACTATAAGTAAAAAACTAAGAGCTCTCATAAAATCATCCAAAGCAAATTTTGAGAGAAAAATAGCTAAAGACTCAAAAGACAATCATAAGGCGGAGGAAACTCCCAGATATGCTCAGAACTAGTTCAAAATGATGTGAAGATTACTGATCCTACAGACATTGCCAACATACTGGCTGACAGGTTCAGTGCTGCAGCCCCCAAACATCTCCAAGTGAGAACTGCTCTCTCCAAAGCAAAAACACAGCATCCATGGGACCTGATGGTGTTTAAACCCACAGCTAGGACAGCTGTTTAATCATAGTCTTACCTCTGGATTGACAAGCCTTATCTGCAAAGCCATGGAGAGGATCATAATGGACCTCATAAATAAAGACATAGGAATTTGCAGACTTTGGATCCATCCCAGTTTGGCTTTGTCAAAGGCAGATCATGCCTTCTAAACTTGGTTGACTTTTTCAAACAGTCACCAAAGCCATTGATGAGGGAAAGGCAGTCCATACAGCCTACCACTCTGGTATCATTGAAAAACTCATCAGCTTAAATGTTAACCCATACATCACAAGATGGGTAGAACCCACAGGGTCAGAGTTGCTGGCGCCATGTCAGACTCAAAGCCTGTCACAAGTGGTGTACCACAGGGCTCAGTCCTAGTACAAGCAAACACAGGAGGGTTATGACAAAGTTTGCAGATGACTGCAAACTCATCTGACACAGATATCCTTCAGAAGATAACTGGTGCCAGAGCCATGGCCTAAAGTTAAATGCCAAAAATGCATAGTCATAGTGGCAATCCACTGAGTACAGAAGAAGTTATCAGGGACCTGGGGACCCAGGTTGATAGTAGTCAAGTAGTTAGGAAGTCCTTCTACATTGCCCACCTTATGAAGGGATTCTCATCTAGATCAAGGGAGGTCATAGTCTCCCTATACTCATCACTCATCAGACCAATGATTGAGTACAATGCCCCATTCGGAATGTATCTGACCCGACACTTGCAGCAGCTGGAAAGGCCACAAAAGTTCCTCACCAAAAGGATAAAGGGTCTCAAACATCTGTCCTATGCTGCCCGACTGAAAGAACTCCAGCTCTATTCAGTAGAGGTGACCTTTGCCTAACATACAAGGCCATGACAAACCCAGATTTGATGAATTTGTTTCACCTCAAAAATCTAGATCCGGATAGATTCATCACCCAAAGACTCCTATGCTGTGGAATAAAATTGAGGCAGAGCAAGAAATCTTGACCAATGGATGGATTACCTCAGTGTCACTGCTCAACAGAGGCACAGCAAAATAATGGGTATAGTTCCCCATACTAAATAAATGCCCTCGGGCAGATAGCCTAGTATGAACCTATGAACCTATGAACCTATGAACTAATCAAATAAAGGAGCCAAGATCTGTGAAGCAGCAATGCTTTCTGCTGTCCCTTTATACCATTGTAGTTTGGAAATTCAACAGCAGGGAAAAGGTTTAAAAGACCTTACCTTATCTGTAAGATACCAAGGGTCACAAGTTCAGACCAAGCTTATGTCCTAGTAGCCAAAAAGAAGCCTGATCATAGTTGTCTCCATACGGCACTTTGCATACCTGTGCATTTGTCTACCTCTTCCTTAAGGACAGATAGTGACTTGTGCTTTGTCATGGGGAAAGGGAAATTATTCCAAAGCTGAGTGAAACACTGGGAAATGAATGAGTCCGCATTGCTCGTACTGATAACAGGGATTTTAAGATTGACTTGCCCTGTATATGGCTTGGCCTTCCATACTGCAGTTTAATGACATTGGCTTAAAATTTACAGAGATGTTCTGCACAAGGCTTGAAAATATGTGGCACATACACTAATTACATAGCTACAGTGAGATGGGTAGTGCTTTTGTGCAGGTACCTGTGCTCTGCTACACATGGGTGAGCAATACAGCAGATATGCAAGCAGTAACATCTGTGCAGTGAAACATGTACACAGAAGAACAAGGTATAATCTGTACAGAGGCCATGTGCCATCTTACACAAATAATACCATAGATGAAAATGTTACTTCACAGACCACTGGCTATAGGAATAAGGCAGAAAACACAGCGATTATGCTGCACATGCTAGCATGTTACTTAGCAGGACAACACAAAGAGGTGCTTAATGATTTATAGGTATTCAGTAGCTCCAGTGGCATTGTTATGGTGTCTACATATACATGGACACCACTCAGATGCAGAAAAGGGGAGAAAGGGGATGTACAGGAAAGTAGTAAAAAGGAGTAGGTAGCAAGCAAAGAAGACACAAAAGGACAATATACACCAGTGTACTTGTTAGGGTGGAATGCAGAATATCCATTTTTGGAGGGGGTGGGTAGGGTCTACTTTTCTTAAGAGAAGGGGAAGGGTGGTAGAAAATGAACCTAAGAAAAAGGGAGGTAGGTCACTGTGGAGGGGAAGACAGACACACGCAGGACAGCATAAATGAGCAGATATGCACATACATTAGGATGGAGAGACATGGGATGGACAGAGACAAGCAAAGAGCAGAAAGATGATGATGATGAGGTTTGGACAACATTAAGGGTATGGGGATGGACACATTAGTAAAGGGGTACACCAAGTTGTGGATAGGGTTAAGTATAAGTAGCACAGTGAAGTCTTCCACATAGCTCAGAGGGACACAACTATGATCCATCACTGGCTGGTGGATTATTACGGCTGGTGGCATGGGCCAGCATGTGCTTTCCACTGCTCCCTCAACCACAGCCTTCACTACTGCTTTCCACTGCTCCCTCAACCACAGCCTTCACTACTTGCTCAAAACATGCCTGGGTCACCTTGGGCAATGAAACCAGGCTACCTGCTGCTTAGAGGCTGAGATACACTTGGCCACTATGACACCCCCAGCCACATCACCATCCCCAGCTACAACCTCATTAGGATTACACTGTGGCTGAGTTGCTTGCTTCTTGATGAACACATCCATCATCTGGGTCTACAGGGAGGAGATTTGATGGGAAATTTGCCAAAAGTAAACATCCTACCAATTCCAAGGATATATACCATAGGTCTGCATTTGTCAGTAGAACTAACCCTGCTTGGCTACTAGTCTCTCTTGCCACATGTGGCAGATGAGACTGTTTATGTCTTGCTCTGTTGTACACCGAAAGAGAAGGAGGAACATCAGGGAATTGTGACAGGTGTAAAACAGGGGGAAAGCCCCATACACACATCCCAGTATCTCTGTCTTAGGCAGCAGGCAGGTACGTGTAACAGCCCTAGACAGACATATGACCCTTGCACACACAGGGACACACCATGCAGCATGCAGTCAACCCTGACGTAATTCAGGACAGCACCATCAAACAAGAAGTCCATGCAGGACCCCACAGTAAATGTCAATGCCATATTATACTATGTGCCACCACCACCTCCACCTGATACAACAGAGGCATACAGTAACCCACACTCACATTCAATGCTCTCTGAGACAAAAGCTGACCAAATGCAAGAAACAGTTCCATAAACATTAAAAAATATATATATGACTAACTTCCATTTCCCAGGCGAGAGTTCATCAAGGTGGCAAGGCTGCTGGTAATCACATTGATGTCTGCAATTCTCCCCGACTTGGCACTGTCCACAGCACTGGTCAACACATCAACCAGGTCATAATAGACATAAAATTTTCTGAAAGGACCAGAGCATTCACTTCCTGAACTGCATATGAAGGAGGCAAAGCATGATCCTGCTCTCCTTCATGCACCAGGCACAGGGCCACTTCCAGAAGCAGCCACTGCAGCATGAATATCCTCAAAAAAGGTGGCACATTCCCAGATGGCTGAGGGCAGTGTGCTCTTTTTCCATGTAAAAACTGTCCTTTTAAAGTCCTACAGTTTTCACACTACAATCATTCTGCCTCTCCGTTTTGTGTTCACTGGGTATTAAAGACGGAGGGCTAAATTGTTGCAGTTGAGATAGCACCAAAGCCTGTGGTCACGGATCTGCCATTTTAAGGAATGGCTAACATAGCTCACCTTCTTCCTGCTGCTTAGCTATGGGAGTGAGACATGCCAGCAACTGCCTGCATGTCCACTTCCTAAGGGGTTTAGACAAAGGTGGATAGCTAATTCAGATGCTTTAACCAAGGACTAGAAACATTTCTTACTGACAGAAGTGTCTTCAGGACCTCTGTAATGTAGTTAAGGAAACTTTCTTTTCCTTAGCATTTTTCATTGAGGGTCCCCGCTCCCTCTATCTCCATATCCTGGTGCTCCATTTTTATACATCTTCTTCTTCTTAGCAGAAAAGTTTCCACTAAAAAAAAGAGATGCCTACCCATTGCATCAGCCATGCCCTCAGTATGGCTTCCCTACTTCTATGTAAAAAAATCCAGGTAAAACCTGCAAGGATCTGGCAAACAACCAACATTTGGAATTCTCTCAAACAAAAGCCACTAAGCATAAAAAATCTTTATAAGGTTCTTGATGGATGCAAAAGGCATATCATAGAAACAGCATGAGTTTCCGAACAATTTTTATTGGCAGACTTCAAAAAAAATTTTTTTGAAAAGACTTCATATAAAGCATTTAAAAATTATCTCCAAAGGAGAACTTATTTTTTTCAAAGGCCTGAGCTAGTGACCATGTACTTGCACCCTGAGAAGCATGCATGACTACAGAAAAAAATACATAAAATAAAATAAAAAAGAGCAGAAAATGATGTGTGCTGTGCCTCTTGCACACTAGGTACCAGAGTGGATGTCACTGTATGAGGGATGTCGGCCTGCACCCTGAAGTGCTCAGAAGCTCTGGGAGTGAGATAAACCACTTGAGCAAACGTTATCTTGTGGCTGAAATACATATGTTAATACTACTACTGCCACAGTGATTGTACAATAAATATACTACTGACATCCATGACACAAATTAGTTCCATGACTATAGGAGGTTGGTGTAATGGTTAAGGTGCTTACCTTAGAAACACAAGGTGCAGGGTTTGATTTTCACATGGGGTAATTGGCTAGGCTTAAAATGGTCCCCGAGGACAGTTAGCCTGGTACTACTCTAGGAATCTATGAAATAACCTTGCAGATGATACTGGGAATGCTGATGAGTCTGTAGTATTCAGAGTCAACACTGGATCCCCTACTACAGCCTGCTGATATGTTTTATTGATGAAGCCAGTGGTGAGAGTTTTATCTGGTAAGATTTGTAGTGTTTCTATTATATTTTCTTTTGACATTTGTGAGAAAGCAGACAACAATACCGTCTGGTTCAATGAAACTAGTATTGCTTAACCTTAGATAAAGCTGCTGCAATATGGCCTTGTCTGACCTTTGGAAGTTCACAATCTAGCTGCTGTAGGAGGGATACTATGGGTACTGGTACTGACTCTCTAAACAGCAGCTCATTTACTTGCAATGATGTTGTCAACATCATGAATATTACCCCACTGATCCTAAGTGTGCTACAGTTTCATGAATGCCCCTTATACAGTTGTAAAAAGCTTTAACAATCTGGAGTTTTCAGGAGGCCTTAGCTTGACTGACTGCTTTTAATTCTGTTGTGGTTAGACAAAGATCGATAGTGTTAGTAACGGAGGGGAATGATTTAAAGTGACCACTGCATGTACGTTCAATTTCTTACATAGGGTGAACAGTCAGTCAAACGAGCATTACTGCCATACATCAGACCTGTGGTAGGAGCTTCCCTGAAGTACGAGTTTCCTTGTCATCCAATACCATACAAGCATAACGAAACTCGATACAGTCACAACCTACAAAATCCTGACTGCAGCTTATGGCTCCATAACTGAAAATCTCTGTGTATACACTTCTTCCATGCAGGAACCCACATGACTAAATGTTCACAGTTGTTTGATCAGCCTTTGCAATTAATCACTTACAGAAGCAAACTTATGTCCAAAGCTTATCCATTCTTTTTCTATAAGCACTTCAAATCCTATAATTGTCCTGTAGTAACTGTCCAACATCAACATGGCCAGTGAAGTGAGCTGAGCAGTTCGATCCCAACCATCACTACAATGCACCACAACTGACATCTTTCCAGAAGAAACTTTGTCTGCTACTTGAATTGCTCCTGCAAGAACAAGCTGTAAAAAAAAGTAAAAATAAATATAAATAAATAAATTAGCCCATCATGACAACTTAAAAAAGTTGTAACTATCAATAACATCTCCCATCATTTGTAAAATAAAATAATGCTAATTTTTGACAGCAGATGCTTGACATAGTAAGACATTTTCATATTCAAAGCTGAGCATAGGTGCTGAAATGCTGGAGTCCTACCTGGTGCAGAAGTTCAGTTCAAGTTTACTGTAATACAAACAATGTCAGCCAGAATGAACCCAAGCAGTAAACCTAAAAAAAAGACTGTACAGGAACTAGGAAAGCTACTGCACGAGTGTCATCCTTATCACTGCCTTAGTGCACGACTTTCCTAACTGTAAAGTCTCATGAAGGTTTGTGGTATGGACAAACCTGTAAGTGAATTTGCCTTCCCCATAATGCAATGAAATGAGGCATGACCAGGCCTCTTACTGCACAAGATTATGCAGCGAAATAACCAAGCAGACAGTTTACTTAATGGATATTTCAGAACTCCCCTGTAAAGACAGTCTCATCTTTAATAGGTCTGCAAATAAACCAGCAACCTAATTTCTTGACTCAGGTTGAATGAGTTCTAAAACTAATTTCTGAAAGAATTTAGGCTTGGTATGTAAAACTACATATTGGTGAAATGCCATGAAAAGTTCATCACACTTAGGCTTACTTTGGAAAGACATGCAATCAAAGCTCAACCTGAAAAAGTGTTTTTCACAGAAACTTTATGCTCCATAAGCTAGGCAGCAGCATTAGTGGCAGGCTCACAGATTTTAAAACAAAATTCAATTCCTAAATCCATAACAGGAGACTTAAAAGGCAACAGCCATCTGAAATAGGTACAGGCTACCTATATCTGACTCAGTGTTGTTTTTTTTTTTCTCCACTAACAGTAAAGAACAGCAGAAACAAAAAAAAAGATACACCACAATACTGGAAAATCTTATGTCCAGCACTAGACAGGGTCAGCAGAGTGTGCGGCATTATTAGTTCTACAACAGCATGGTTCCAGTCATTTGGAAGAGATTCACAAAGTGAAATGTTTCCATTTTGTAGAATACATGGATCAGGTGGTTGCATTTTACAGTGGTAAAAGTGGGAAATTTGAGCAGATATTTTGCATTCTGGGATCTCCAATTGTTCAGCGGTATCTCAAACAGGGATTTACACGGCTACCCTTGTCATATGAACAATGGCTGGTAAAGGTCAAACCACATTAATCAGAGAACAAAAATAAATTGCTATGACAGTTATTATTAGTCAGTCTAAATAAACCTTGAAGAGAACCCTCTGTGCTAGAGGAAATGGGGTGAAAGCAAAGACAAACCTTTTCCAATATAGGGACATGGTATTGTGGAACTAATCCTAAGATTTGGCTTGGGGCAGAAAAAGCTTGGCAATTTGGCATTTGTAGGTTGGGTGATGACATCACTCTCAGAGACACTCTAAGAGGTGAAAGTCTCTCTTAGAAGCAAGCTGAATATTTCACACTTGTAAATTTCAGGCTAGAAGTGGATAAGATAGTCCACTAGCAACCAGTGGAGTAAAACACTATTCAGTCTTACAGTAATATGGTCTCTCTGCCCATGCAGTTCCAAGCACGTTGGTATAAAATATCACCACCATGCTGTCTGCCCTCAGACTGTTGCCTTTTGCCTGAAAGGGAAGGACAATCTGCTCTCAGTTCTCTGATATTTATGTAAGGGGATATCTCCTCCAGGGAAAATTTTACTGTAATTGGATCTGACAGAGTTAGGCTTCCCATCCAATAATGGAAGTGAAGATGGTGACTTTTGGGTCACTTGCACTGGCAGAAAGGAGCAACCCTACTAAAGATTTTGAAACCCTAGATATCTAACCCACTTTATCTAAAGACTTGATGTAATGAGAACTAGGTCTGCAAAAGCATCCATATGTTAGTTCCACTGTGCCTGTGGGGTGAGACATTCAGATAACAACTGTGCTAGTTCCACAACACCTGTTGGGCTCAATGGGTGACTCTTATGGGAAGATTTGCAAATGACAATGACATTCCTGTAGTGGCTACAAAACCAAGCTCTTTCAATACACATTTGGTTGTGATGAGGCCCAAAAAAAAAAAAAAAAAACAATGCAATTGTGAATGAACTTTACTCTGTGCACAAACAGAAAAACTAAACGCAGAGAATTCTTTACATTCTGAAAAAAACTGAGATGACTTCTTAATGTCAGTGATCTGGATGTTCTGTAGCATTTCAAGAGTTTGGATCACAGTGGATTTAACAGCCATCTGAAATACAGATGCCTCTCAGTAATTCATATCCCCCTCACCATAACTTCTTCTGGCTTCTTAATCTATACTGACCATTAACTCCCTCACTGAATGAATGACTTTTCCATTCACAGTTTTACTACCTAACCTACTTACTCAAAGCACAGTGGGGGTAATAGATGACTAATGGTGGACCACAGGAACAGCGATTAATTTCTTCTCTCTTCAACTACGTCTCGTCATTTCCAGGATCTCACCAAATGTGATGTCTTCAGGAGGAGTTTTAGGGGAACCTTCCCTTTATTAAAATCTGAGGAGGAGGACTCTGAAGAGGAGTCCAGATACTGTGTCTTGCACTGCCTCTTCCTTAGGAGGCTTGCAACAGAGTCATCTGAACTGTCCTGGGAAGAAGGAATCACTGATCTCAGCAATGTGGGCTTATGAGGTTCTCTGTCTTGAGGAAACATCAATGATGAACAGTCAAAGGAGCCAACACTGGGGCAGAATTCGTGCAGCCTGCACCTGCTCTTATTAAGAACCTAATTCTGGTCACTCCTGCATTGACAAGCCAGCTGAGCATTTGGACTCGAAGTTCCAAGTAGTGAGCACACTGATACCAATATCATCAAGGGGACACTGAAACTGAAGGCTCTGGAGCCGAAGTTACATCAACAAATTTTGGCACAAAGGGGTTGAACTCAGAGCACAAATTCAGGGCTGAATGGAAGAAAACGTATCTGCTAACATCAATGGAAGTGGTGCAGACTTTGGTGCGGATTTGAGCACAACTGGTAGAGAAACAGGGGCCGAAGGAGAAATAGCAGAAAAAGTACTGAGGGTCTCTTCTTGAGCCTCTCTAGAGACTGTGGGGCTGAGATGATACTATAATGAAGCCAAGCCTTTATAAAGGCCAGCATTATGTGTTCCCAATCCAAGAGTGTCTGGCTTCAAAGGGGGCTTGTAGAAATGTAGGGAAAAAGCTGACACAGGACTGAAGGTATGAAATCTCATAAGCTCATGATCCAAGAAGAAGCTCCCAGCTTTTCTTCTCAGGGATGAGTCAGTTGTACTAGAGGACTCCTGCTGGGGAGGGGAAAAAGACCTGGCCATGGTAAATACTGACAATAGTCATGAATGAGAATGAGAAATGAAGGTCCTATGTACTTTAGCCAGGGACACTTTCTTCAATATCAAGAAGTCAGGTTCTTCAGCCCTTTTTTTCTTGCTTTTCTTTTTTTTTTGGGGGGGGGGTGGGCAGTCTTGGACAAATTCTTGTCTTTGTCTAGGAATCCTTCCTTGCCTTTACTCACTAGCCTTTGGAGCGAAGAAGACCCTCCAAGACAAGTTAATTCTTTTGACAGGTATGGTATGGGGTGTGATGCCCATGCACTGGCCCAGTAATCAAAGAGCCTCAATCCTCACCACTGGCAACAGCTAGGGGATGTACACATTGGGAGGATGACAAGTACACATATAGTAAAGTGCAATTTCCCTTAAGAGCACAGAGACCACCGTCAGTCTGGGGCTGGTTTCTGCCTCTTTCACCAGATCCCCAATAAGACTCCCCACTGACACAGCTATAGGGTTAAGATCTCAGCTGAGGGGCCAAGCCAAGACCTCAAGCACCCTCTCTGTCCAACCAGTGCTTTGTGTCCCTGCCCAAGTAGCTGACACACACATACTTTGAGATTTGATTTATATACAAAACACACGCACACACACACACACACACACACACACACACACACACACACACACACACACACACACACCTGGGGAAGGCTGGCACAGGTTTACTAGCTATGCCCCCTTCTGCCTAGACTACAAGGTAGTTTCCACTGCCACTAACCCCTACTTATCAGTTACTATAAGGGCCTTAGAAAGGGTGTCCAATCCTACTGTGTAATGTTACTGTTATCCAAATGATCTTGGGGGATTCCTTCTGAATCTTCAAAAGTGACCTAGAACATTCCCATCCAAGGAAAAGAAAAGAAAAGGGATCTGTCTTCTAGGTCTTCTTGCATGGAATCCTGGAGCAGAATCTTGATAGCTGACTGTAAAGAGAGGTGGCAAAGGGTTACTTGAGGAACTCCCAACAGAATGATCAAATGTTGGAAGACTCCCTGATCTAGTTTCTATTTGTGAGGGTTTGTCCTTGTCCTGCTCAGCTCGTTTGCCACACAAATTTGATCTCACAGAATGCAGCATGCCTGTAGTGAGAGACTGTGCTGTGAAGCTATATCCCATGTTAACATGGCTAGTCTACAGAAGGAGTATGATCTGTTTCCCCCTTGCATGTTGATCTACCACACTGACTGTGATATTGTCTGAAGAAGACACGGGGACCAAAGATGACTCAGAGAGTTGAGTGCCTTGATTAGGGCAAGTTCTTTTATATTTACGTGCTTGTGTCTGCCCTTGGTGTCTCATGCACCTTTCACTTTTATCCCCCTAAAACTACTTCCCAAGCAAAGTTTGAGGCATCTGGACTGCTTTGGAACAGGGAGGCAGAAGGGGAGATCTGGATTTAGCTACATCTGTTGTCTATACCAATTAATTTCTTTTCTGACAAACCCCAGCACTGGGATCTGAAAAGACAAGCATTGTTGGCGCATCGACCAAAGGCAGTTCAGATACCACTGTATATCTTTCTCATGTGTTGTCTTGTCAGGGGTAGCATGAGAATCACAGAAGCTATGAGATCTAAAATCCTCAGGTATTCCCTAGCAGTGACCAAGGTCTAAGTGGAAAGCCCTAAAAATAGATAATGATATATATATATATATATATATATATATATATATATATATATATATATATATATATACATACATATATATATATATATATATATATATACATTTTTTTCCCCTGTGGAAGAAAGGCTCTTTGAAATGTGGTGTCTAGTTGACATCAAAGAAACATTGTCCACAGAGGCTGTAGGTGCTACACCGGAGGGAACTGGGGTAAAAGATGAGTGGCTTGAGGTACAACTAATGGCCACAGCAGAGTCACCCACCTGCATCTGATGCAAACTGCTAGCCTGGTGACTCTTTCTCAGGGAAAACAAGCAGCAAATGACAGTAAAAACAAAAAGTCTTTAAGGCACTTTTTCACAGACAAACACAATAAAAAGCACTTTAAAACACTTTACCAGACCCACAAAGTAAAATAAACACAATTCCTCCACAGATATGATGGCTTTCAGTTCCATTAAAGAACTTTTAAACTGGCAGGATAAAAAGAATGCCTCATTTAAAAGTACACTCTGTTAAAACACAAAGTCCTTCCTTTAAAATATTTTTCCTGAAGAGGAAAGCATCAATAATAAAAAGATGTTATGTACTCACCGTAATGTTCCATCTGTGTTGTCCAGTTTCATTCTTCAACAGTTGGGTTTAGATCCGACCTTCGGATCCAACTCGGCCATTACTATCGCTTGTGGTAACCATAAAGCTCTCGAGACAGAGAAACTGTATATCGGAAATCAGGAAATAAAATCTGACTGGGTGAAAAATTTAAATTCTGGTCTGCTATGGGTCTTATAACAAACATCAGTAAGGACATCATAATTTAGATTATGTGTGACTGGTATTTTTTATATAGAAACTTTTAGTTATGTACTTACCATAACGATAGATGTATGTGATCCATCTCGCCTACATTCATTACTGACAGGCTTGGAGCCGAGAGTCGGCTCCGACTCGGCCACTATAACTAGCACGAAGTCTCTCATTGGCTGGGCTAACCCTGTATCCCAGGATGCATCACGCCCAAACCCCCAGATCTTGTTTGCCCCAATATGATTTTCCCACATACACCACACCACAGGGATATATATGTAAGAGGAGAGAAAAAATAATATCCTCAGAGGAATCAGAATACAAGTTTCCTCCAAGTCCAACAGGTAGGAGGAAGGAGGGTGGATAAGTAAGAATGTAGGTGAAATGGATCACATACATCTATCGGTATGGTAAGTACATAACTAAAAGATGTAATGTGATCCTATCTCGCCTACATTCATTACTGACAGGACAGCATCCCTAGCACCTAAATCCTGGGAAGCTCACTGGAAAACACTCCTGAGCACTGTGGAATCAAAGGAAGCCCGACCTCTAGAGGCCACGTCCAGTTTGTAATGAGAAATAAAGGTATGTGGAGAAGTCCAAGTAGCCGCTGCACATATCTCATCTATGGATAGTCTAGCGTGAAAGGCCACTGAAGTTGACATAGCCCTGGTAGAATGCGCCTTAACTGGAAAGGGAAGATCCTTACCCGCTAATGCATAAATAAATGAGATGCAGTCTCTAATCCACTTAGCTATGGTGCCCTTAGTTACAGATCTGCCAATTCTATTGTCCGAAAAGGACACAAACAACTGATCTGATTTCCTCTCCTGTTGTGTCCTATTTAAATAAAACCTCAGTTGTCTATGCACATCCAAATGGTGAAATCTGTATTCCGCTTTGTTGGAAAACCTTGGAAAAAAGACCGGAAGCTCAATAGACTGGTGGAGACAAAGGGCAGAAGAAACCTTAGGGAGAAAAGAAGGATTAAGTCTCAGAGGTACTCTGTCCTTATGAAAAATTAAATAAGGAGGTTTAACAGAAAGGGCTTGAAGCTCCGATACTCTTCTGGCTGAAGTTATGGCTACCAAGAAGGCAGTCTTCCATGACAGAAATTTCAATTCGCAGGAGGCTGCCGGCTCAAAGGGAGAAGACGTCAAAGCTCTGAGCACCACATCTAAACCCCATGGCAAGATGGGTTGCGAAACCGGAGGATGAAGCAACCAGGCTCCTTTCAGAAAGGCTTTACACAGCTTATGACCCATGAGAGAAGGCTCATGTACAACATGATAATTGGAGATTGCTGCCAACTGAACCTTTATAGTGGAGGCAGCCGAGCCCTGTCTAAAGAGTGTAGCTAAGAAATCTAACACCGCCGACACCGGGGCTGTAAGGGGATCAAGATCACATTGCTGAGCCCAAATTGCAAATCTCTTCCATTTACTAGTGTATATTTTCCTAGTAGAAGACTTGTGGGAGGAAGACAGAATATGTACTACTTCCAGGGTAAAGATATGCTGTCTGACTAAGGTCGGAAGTGGAGGAGCCAGGCAGCAAGCTTGAGTGTTCGTAGGGATGGATGGAGCTGTCCTGACTGATGAGTCAGTAGGTCTGGAGCTGGGTTCAGAATCCAAGGACCATCCACCGCATACTTCCGAAGGAAGGGGAACCAAACTTGACGGGGCCAGTGTGGTGCGATCAAAATCATCTTGCTTCCCAAGCAGGTAGCCTTCTGAATCACTCTTGGTAGAAGAGGGACCGGCGGGAAGGCGTAGAGCAGACCTGATGGCCAATTGTGGACTAGAGCATCCCTGGGTGACTCCCCCTGTGGGGGGATCAGAGTGAAAAAATTGCTGCACTTTGCATTCAGGGGGCTGGCAAAGAGGTCGCAGCAGGGAAGGCCCCACTTGGAGAAGATCTGAGCAGTCACTCTGTCTTTCAGGGACCACTCGTGAGGCATCAGAATAGCTCTGCTCAGCCTGTCTGCTATAACATTGGACTTCCCCGGAATGTGCGTTGCCACTAGAAAGCGCTGGGAAGCGATCGCCCAATTCCACACTCTCATGGCCTCCCTGCAAAGGGGGTAGGTCTTGGTTCCTCCCTGCTTGTTCAGATACCAGACAACCGACATATTGTCGGAAAGAATCGCAATAGTTCCCCTGGGAAGAGAGCTGTGAAGTGCCTGCAATGCTAGAAGGACCGCTCTCATCTCTAGAAAATTGATATGCAAGTGAACCTCGTGGTCTTGCCACGTACCTTGGACCGTTTTGCCCAGATAATGCCCCCCCCACCCTATCTGGGAGGCGTCCGTGGTTACTGTGGCAATAGGGGACGCTCAAGGGTCTCCCTTGATCTAGATTGGAAGAGAGAAGCCACCAACGCAGATCCTGCCGGCATCTCTCCGTGATGAGAATCGGATGGGACAAGGGGCGTTCCTGATATGACCACTGGGCCGAAAGGAGACACTGAAGTATTCGCATGTGTAACCTAGCTAGCTGAACTAAGAGAATGGTAGCCGCCATTGATCCCAACAACTGAAGAACCATCCTGGCTTGGGCTTTTCCCTGGGGTAGTAAAGCCAGGACTTGGGCCTGTAACACTTTTATTCTCTCTGTCGGTAGAAAAGCTCTCATCTCTACACAGTCTAGCTCTGCGCCGATAAAGGCAACACGCTGTGATGGCAGCAATACAGACTTTGCCCAGTTGAATGAAATCCCTAGAAGATGGCCCAATTTGACAGTAGCTCTCATGGCTTGAACAAGTAGATGCCTGGTGGGGGCAGTGAGGAGCCAGTCGTCTAGATAAGGAAACACCTGGAATCCCAGACTTCTCAGGTGAGCTGTCACCACTGCCAGACACTTGGTGAACACCCTGGGGCCTGTGGTGAGACCAAAGGGCAGGGCCCAGAATTGAAAATGACTGGCTCCCAGCCGGAAGCGTAAATGATTCCTGGAAGCCTTGTTTATCTTGATGTGATAATAGGCATCCTTGAGATCGAGGGAGCACATCCATACTCCTTTTTCCAGCAATGGGAAAATGGATTGCAAAGTGACCATTCGGAACTTGGACTTCTTTACAAAGCAGTTTAGACGGCTGAGATCCAGAATGGGTCTCAAGTTCCCTGTTCTTTTTGGCACCAAAAATAACCTTGAGTAAGTTCCTAATCCGATGGGGTCTACGGGGACTGGTTGGATGACTCCTTTTTCTAGCAGCTTTGAAACCTCTATTGCTGCCTGATCCCATTGATTGGGTGGAACGTCCGGGATTTTTCTTGATGGGGGGGCAAAAAAAGGGAATGGTGTAACTTCCGGTGATGATACGAAGCACCCATCGATCCTGAGTGATGGGCTCCCAGGCCTGAAGATGCTCCGAAAAATGACCCCCGACTGGCTCCGGAGACGCACAGTCAGATAATCCCTCAGGGATGTTGGTAGGAGGAACCACGAAAGGACTCGTGGTCTCCTGTATTGCGAGGGCCTCCACCGCCTCTAGGGCGACGCCTTCCATTAAAATTCCCCCCTCCTCTGCCCCTGGAGGGAGGGTCACTCTGATGGGCAAGGGAAGACTTTTGAGACTTTCTGAACCACATTTTCCCTCCCCTCTGAGCCTTGGGATAAGGTCTAGTGGGAAGCGAAAAACGGGCCCCAATGGCAGACAAAGTCTTACCCTCCTGCTCACATCTAGTGAGGGTGTCTTTCACTTTGGGTCCAAAAAGGGAGGACCCGTCGAATGGAGCGTCCATGAAAGAAGACTTGAAAGCCTCCGCAGAATGACACAAGTGCATCCAAGCTTGCCTCCTAAGGGCTACGCCTGAACTCGCTGCTCTACCCGCCCCCTCGGCTGCATAAGATATGAGTCTCATGGACGAGTTGACGATGGAAGAAAGGGTAGACAGCTGGGCGTTAACAGACTGGGCCAACGCCTCAGGCAAGTTACCAGACAAGGTATCTCCCAACTCCTTTATGAGATCCCTTTGGAGCCGCGTAAAATGACACAAGTAATTCAGCGACTGCAATGTAAAGGTCACTGAAGACAGGGAACGCTTCCCATACCTATCCATACTCCTAGACTCCTTATTAGGAGGATGGATGGAAGTAGAAGCCTCTGCCACGTCCTGCTGGGTGGCAGACGCCACCACCTTAGCATCCACAGGTACTCCCTTGGTCAAAAATTCTTTTCCAGCAGATAAGAACTTATTGGGGCAGCTAGGAACTGGCTCCACAGAGTCAGGGTGTTCCCACACCCTTCGACAAATAAGATCCAATAATTCATCGAAGGGTGGAGACACCCAGGAGGCGGAAGGCTGGGCTCCGAAGGCCTTGAGGAAGACCGACTCCTCCTCAGAAGGGTTTTTGGATGGCCAGTCGCCCCGCTGTCTCAAGATCTCCAGGATATCAGAGAACGAGACATCATCAGAGAACGACTCCGGGGACCCTTCTGCATCATCGAGGTCGGTGTCCAAGGTGACAGACTCATCTGGGGAGTCTACGTGCTTCCTCTTACACAACTTCTTCCTGGGTGGCTCTTCAGGCACAGACTCTGAAGGGCCCTCAGAAAGTAAGGGACCACACATGGAGGTATCCTCAGGCCTAGGGGCCCCGCTGTCCAAAGATAGGGGGGCACCAGAAGCTCTAGTCGTAGCATCTAGGGAAGGAGTTGCTGATTCAGGTGAAGTCACTATGGACTTGGCCAGCGAGCTCCTCATAGCCTCGAAGGCAGGTCCACCAGAATCGGACAAAAAACCTGCCTCCGAGACCATGACCGGAGTCGGGGTACCCCTAGCCGAAGCACCAAGGGGAAGACTCGGAGCTGCAGTCTGAAGCCCCAATGTATCCCCTTCGGGTTCGACTGAGGACACCCGAGTACCAAAACCTGCAGAAGGAATGGAAAAGGTTGGAGCCGATGTCGGATCCGAAAGACTAGCAGGAGGTTTTGGAGCCGACCCAGGGACTTCACTCGATTCGGCAGACTCCGGCTCTGATGACACCGAGGTTGTCGGAGGAGGAAGAAACGGAACCGATATAGTAGCTGGCTCCGGAGCCGACTGGGCTGGAGCCGAAAATAATTTAGTTAACACTGGCGACTGGAGGAGTCTCTGGACCAACCTATCGACATCCGAATCCGAGAGCCTGGAGGACTTGGAGGAGACAGACGGGGGTCGAGAAACCTTCTCTGTCGGAACCGAGACAAGACTGGGGGGAACGGCTCCGAATCGGCTCCAAAAGGATCAGAGCCGAAGCAGGCTCGAGAACCACCGCAACCTCCTTCGGCGCCGACGACCGTGGAGTCGAAGAAGCTGACCCCGCAACAGACAATACTTCCTGCGGCTCTGAGACCAGTGGAGCCGAGGAAGGAGACATAGCCTTGGACTGTGCTTCCTGAGGCTCCGAGACCAGTGGAGCCGAGGAAGGAGATGTAGTTTTAGACCTTTTCTCCGGAGAACTAGTCGGAGCCGGAGACTTTATTTTAGACTTGGACCTGGATTTCTCAGAGGGAAGAGAGGACGCCAAAGTTTCCGCAAAGGAGGGTTTAATCAAACCCTTGAGGATAAGTTTATTTTTTTCTCTCCTGTAAAACCCTGGCAGAGAAAGCATGACACACACTGCAGGATTCCTGCAAGTGTATGGCACCGAGACAATATACATAGATGGTGTGGCCATCAGTCAGTGACATCTTGTATGCACATTTAGCGCATTTTTTAACGCCAGATGGCTTATGTTCTTTTGGTTCCTTTACCGACATAAGGAACACAATCCACAAGCAGCAACAATATTTCGAATTTACACAATAATCACATGAAGCACACTCAGCAACACAAGGTAGGGAGGGAGGAAAGGGCTCTAACTTAAACGCCCGAACTGTAACAACACAAGATAGGGCAAAGGCCCTCTAACTTAAACGGGCCTAGCCCGCCAAACAGAAGGGTTACCAACAACAAACGCAATCAGTCACAACAATGGATACAACAGACAACGTAGCTATTAGAATAGCTTTTTTGGTATAATAAACTCGAAGCTATAAGTTCAAAAACAAAAGAGAGGGTACTTAGCCACAGCCAAGTCGAGACCACGTCGTTACTTTAGGAGCGGCAAACGAGATCTGGGGGTTTGGGCGTGATGCATCCTGGGATACAGGGTTAGCCCAGCCAACGAGAGACTTCGTGCTAGTTATAGTGGCCGAGTCGGAGCCGACTCACGGCTCCGAGCCCGTCAGTAATGAATGTAGGCGAGATAGGATCACATTACATCCTAAGTTTTGTTCTTGTTGGTGTACAGCAGATTATCAATTAAATAACAGTATTTTTTAAATACATCGGGGAATTTAAATAATAAGGAAAGCAACCCCACTCAAAAACATCTGAGATGCATCCATGGTCACTATGGCCTTGGGCTGAGGAAGAATGAAAGGATGACCTTGAAGAACCTGATCTGATTGAATCCACTACCAAAGTTACCTTTTGCATGCTTGAGTGATTTTTATTTAGACTGACATGTACTGATAAAGAATTAACTGTCGAGTTGCTAGCATCCGTAGAAGAATCTTCATGTAGAACTTCAACAGAGGAACTAAAATTGTGGCCTCTGACACTGATCCTATAGCTTGTAGAATCAATCATGCTGAAATTGTTGTACTGTGAATTAACTTCTTGACCTGGAATCTGATAGCCTGTACTCTTACAAGAGGGGGAGAAGCTGTTACTAATACCATTTTGAAAACTGTTCCTATAAACTCCAGCATCTGAGACGGTTCTAACTGAGATTTGCTGTAATCTATGGTAATTCCCAGAAAGCAGCAAGTATGGAGTACCTGATCTTATGCTCTTATGAGTAAATGCCTGGTCAGGGCAGTAATGAGCCAGTCATGTAGATCTGGAAACACCCGGAATCCCTGCAGTCTCAAGTGAGTCAGGCTCCTTCTACACCCATTTAGAGATCAAGTCCATGAGCTCATCAGCAGGCATAGTTACCCAGGAGGTAGATGGGCCAGATCCAAATGTCTCTAGGAATACCAATTCCTCCAGAGAAAGATTGTCAGAGGACCAACCACCCCTTTGTTTAATGATTTCTAGGATGTCTCCAAATGAGACATCTTTGGGTGGTTATCTTGGGGATCCTTCCCCTTCGTCAAAATTGGTATCATCACTGCTAGATTCCTGTGAGGAATCTAAGTGCCTCCTTTTGCACTTTCTCATCTGAAGTACTTCTTTAGTGGGATGCTCTGGAGCAGTATCAGAAGACATAGGGATACCTTGGCTGGGTAGCCTGGAGAGTGTGGGCTGGCTATCTCTGTGGAGATGAATGCTGAGGCTCAAGGTGCAGAGATACATGAAATCCTAAAGAGATATCCAAGGGGGGAAGAGATGGTCTGTCCTGCTGAAGCAGAGAAAAATCTCTCCACCATCTCAAAAGCAAAACGTCCAGGGAGATGGAAGCTGACAAAGCTGAGAAGCCACGCTTCTGCCTCATCTGTCCGAAGACATTACACCTGAGGTAGAGGTCAGAGCTGAGCTGTCCAATGCCAAGGCTCTGAGGGGCAGAGATGGCATTGACAACTTCAGAGTCAACTCCAACACTTCAGATCTGGCAGAGATGCTACTGCTCCATGAGTCATCCAGCTCCGAACTCGCCAGAGATTGAGTGCTCAGAGAAGTCCTCAAAGCTGAGGATAAAAATATCCTTGGGATCATACCTATAAAGCCTTGGCAAACTCTGATTCGGGGGATCTGAAACGGACGGCCTGATTGGACAAGGAGCCAATAGTGGATGGGTGGAGCAAACCAAGGCTTCCTGACCCGAAGGGGTAAGAGCCAGAACAACAACCATCTGTATCTGCACCGAGAGAAATCTCTGCAGCTTCCTATCCACATTGGCTTTGATCAGACTCCTGGAAGAACTTGAGGAGGCTAAAGAAGGAGATTTTGAATGCCGTCTTTCCATAAACGGGGATGGGACCATAGACAGTACTGGGTCAATACTTGGTGAATAATGAGTTCTTTGGAGAAGCCTCAGATCTGAAGAAGTTTTTGGAGATCTCAAAACTGGCTTTGAGACGGAAGCCTTCGGATCTCTCTTGTTCTTCTTTTTGGGAGGTTCTGTTGATGACAGCATAGAAGATCTCTGGGACTTTCTAGAAGTCTCCTTACATATAGTTTTGAGGGAGGTTGAGCCCCAGTAATTGCTTCTGAAAATGTGAAGGTAACAAACCTTTTAAAATCGGTTTGTTTGTGCAATCTGATATAGCTTACGGATTAAAGTTCTTACATATCAATCAGTCTATGTTCAAGTGGTCTGAGCCCAGGCAGTACACATACAAATTATGTGTGTCTGAGAGGGGAAGCTTATGGCCACATTTCTGGCATTTTTTAAAACCCTGAAATGCAGAAAGAAAAAGAGTTTTTTTTTAATAAATAAAAGGGAAGGGAGTAAAAAGTACCAACAAATGTATGCAAGACTACACTAAAGCTGTTTAAAAAATTAAATAGAAATAAAGAGAAAAAAACAAACTAGAATACCAACAATGGTATGTTCAATAAATACACCAAGTGTAAGAAATATAAAGATGGAAAAAAGTAGTACTATGAGGCAAGAAAGAAACACTTATCTTGAAAAAACACTTGAGATCTTAGATGACCACATCTATTTCGTGAAAGTGGCCAACAATATCCGAGGTATGTTAGGGATTGGGACATTATGGGTAAGGGAAAAGCTAGGGAGCTTCATGATTACCATGAGCTATAGTAATGGCAGAGTTGGATCCAAACCAAACTACTGAGGAATGAATGATAATTGACATCATCAGACAGAAAATTATTAAATGGAAGATCTTCCCCCAAGGGGAACTTATCTGCCCAGCAAAGGCAGATCACAAGCTAACTTCAACCCTCGAAAGCTTCGGAGGAGTGTACTCTCATTGGCAGTAAAGCTCTGATGGGCTTGGCAACCACACTCGTCCTTTAGTCAGCTCAACTCAAGCTGCCTGACAGCTTTGGAAGCTTTCTGGCTGTTACATGCTTGGCAGGATTATTTATTGATATACAGTTTTATTAACATTTGGAATGAAAATGTTCAAGTCTTTTAAGTGTGTTTTTAACATTTTATTTTACAAATGATAAGGTATGAGTTTTAAGCTTTTTTGATCACATTTATTTATTCAGGGCTGCTGATTGGATAATTTAAATATTAATTGATATAAATATGTGCAGTTTGGTATGAGTCTGCATCTGATGACGTCTGTTTTAACTAGATGAAAACGTTGAGATGGTGAAGGGTGTTTTTCTGCCTTTATGTGCTTTGATTTTAAACCTTGGAAGCTGCTTGTGTGAATTAAACTTGGATTTTTGCATCAAAGAACAACTGACTGCTGTATTTTCCTGTCAAGGGTATTTGGTTGGAGTTTATAGTTTGTTTTTGTACCTTTGCTGGCTTTTATTTGGTATGCTTGGCAGGATATAACCCATATAGCTAAGGCTACTGCAGCACTGACCAATTTAATGAACATATTATCCTGATGACGCAAGAAATGTCATAGCTGCAATGGTGGCAATGAGATCTGGAATCCTTTTACTTGGAGCAAGGATTTATGGAATAGGGGAGAAACTTGTTCTTGCAAGTAGTGTCACTGCCAAGGAAAAGGGCACTGAGGTGATCACTCCATCTGTTTCTAGTGTCCTGACAGGCGCAGAATAAATAGACTAATTTTGTAAAGGTCTGTCATATAATCCACACCTACTGCCACACGTGCCTTAACTGGGTTTGTTCTCTGAATAGGCATCAGAGGAAGAACATTTTCTACTTTGCTCGGTATGATTTTCTTGAGTTTGGTTTTCTAGCCCCCCCTCATAATATTTAGCACATCTTCAGAATACATGTGCCTACCTGGGATTAATGTTGTGTAATCATCCAGGCTGTCTGACTTCATGAAAATGGATAGGATAAAGAATGGATGCTTTGTTCCGTGTCTGAAGGTGCACCTACTGTAGCAACACTTTCCACTTCTCCTTTACTGTGTTGTGTAGGAGGGAAAAACAGTATTAAATTGATCAAAGGGGGCTACTAGAATGAATTCTGACCCCCTCCTTTTTTAAATACACTAGAGATCAAGGGTATAGGTCAGAAAATGTGAGAAAATGGACTTATCCATTTGATGGAGAATATGTCT
The DNA here is from genome assembly GCF_019279795.1 of Protopterus annectens. Lineage (NCBI taxonomy): Eukaryota > Metazoa > Chordata > Ceratodontiformes > Protopteridae > Protopterus > Protopterus annectens. The sequence continues at coordinate 428,255,459 of NC_056749.1, forward strand.
ATCCTCCAGGCTACTGGAGTTGCTGTTCTACAAAAGACCATCTATAGATGCCTGTTTGGAGACGATGCAAAAAGGTCTATTTCTGGCACAGCTCATGTCATGATCGGATCAAGAAAGATTTTTCTATTCAATATCCATTCTTGAGGGTCTGTTAGAGAACTGCAAACTCTGTCTGCTTATATCTTTTTTTATGGGAAAGGAAGTTGACTGCTGTGAAAGTAATGCTTGTACCACAAGTCTGTATATTAGTGTTGTCTGTCAGCATCTGGAGGACCCTGTTTTTTGTAAAATCTGGCTAAAGGCTTTTAGTGGCAGAAGAACTTCCATACTTCCCATCACATTACATGTTTTTTCCTCATGTTTGACTTAAGTCCACTGAACTTGAAGTGCATTCAAATGAATCCCCATATTGGACCGAAGGAGCCCACTGTGAGGGCCATAATGGGTTAAGCTGCTCTGAATGGCAATGTCAGATTGAGCTGGAACTGTCCTATGCACCATGTATCATGCACTCTCCTTCCTGATGTAAGGCAGGATGCAAGTCTTGGTAAACTGTGGTTGGGTGTTCTGACACCACCTGTTTGTGCATCTTTTTCAAGTGTAAGGGGGCTGCTGGAACCATCAATATGCAAGAGGCCATACAGCCCAGCGCTCTGTGAAACTCCTTGGTTGATACTGCCCCCTTGGCAAAGAATATTCTGAAGCTAAAATGTCAGAAATGAAACCTTATCCTCTGATAAGGAGACTTTCTCTGCAGGTTTGTGTCTAAAAGTAAGAATATTCTGAAGCTAAAATGTCAGAAATGAAACCTTATCCTCTGAAAAGGAGACTTTCTCTGCAGGTTTGTGTCTAAAAGTAACCCCTTCTCCAAGGAAAACAGACTCTGTGGGTGTAAGACTGAAATTTTTAAGACTGATGAAGCAATTCAAGATAAAGTTTGGAGCCTTGCATGCCTTGCACATCCCCTGAATAGAATCTGCTTGAATGAGACAATTGTCCAAACAAGGCTAAAATTGTATGTCCTCTGAACTGATGAAATCCGCTACTGGAGCCAGGCATTTGGTATAGACAATGGGTGCAGTGAAGAAAGCAAACAGCAAGGAAGTGAACTTGTAGTCCTCCACCCCCCACCCAACTGCAAACCTTAGAAACTTGGAGATTTGGAGAAAGATAAGCATTCTTCAGGATTGGTGTGACCAAAAGGCTTGAGAAGATAACAAAGGGAGATGACTTTGGAGCATTAAAATTCTGAACTTTGGAACTGTTACAAATTCAGGTAAGCTCAGAATGGGTCTTCATACACTTTTTTTTTGTACCAGGAACAGTCTGCAGTAATAGCATATTTTCTGTCCTCTGGGTACTCCTTCCATATCTTACAGCTCAGCAGGCACCAGACTGAGTAGCTGGGGAAATTCCCATGCACTTTGGAACTTTCTGAAACTGAAGTATATAACCTTGCTGTAGAATGTTTAGGAAACGCTCGTCATGAGTAGTTTGCCAGTATGGAACAAAGATGACTAAGCAACCCCCAAACACGCTCTGAAGGAGCGAAGCTGGCAGAGTTGGTTTGAGGTAAAATTAAGAAAGGAGTGGGGGAGCAGTTTTGCCATGTCATGACTGTTCTTACAGGGAAAAACCAAAAAATGGACAGCACAAAAAATTGAGAGAATAAGTATTATATAATTTATTGAAAAAACATACCGGTTTCGGCTAAACGCCTTCTTCGTGTTTTTTCAATAAATTATATACTACTTATTCTCTTAATTTTCTGTGCTGGCCATTTTTTTTTTTTGTCTTTTTGCATTTTTTGGGCCGTTGCACTTGCTCACTTGCAAAATAACTTGTTTAGACATTGTTCTTACAGGGAGTCAACAGCTCTGTTGGTACTAAGGCTTGTCTTTAGGTTTTTGCTTACCATTTTTCCTGAATTTTCCATTTTTTTTCTCTATACCTTACTTAGCCTTCCATTGCTTAGGCTAGAAGGCCAATATTTACTTGGGTAGTTCATGTTAAATTGCAGTGCAAGGGCTTGAACAAACTGCTTTACAAATCCTATGGTTTGCCATTTTTCTCCAGTCTCTCTAAGTCACCATCAGCAATGTGTCTAAAGGGGGAGTACTTCATCTAATGGAATGTTAAGGAGCTCTGTCTTTACATGGTTTAGCAAAGGTTGAGCCCTCAGGGAAACCTGTGTCCAAATCAAAGATCCTGTATCTGCTGCCATTGCTTGATGGATTAACAGTATGATATCAACATATTTTGTGCTTGACAACCTGTGCAGACAGGTCACATAATTCAGGCATCTCCTGTTTCAGATCCTAATCTGGGATCCCTTCTGCCTTAGCCCTTGCCTTCTCCAGAGATACTGCTGAAAAGACATTGCTGAAAGTGAAGAGTGCTATTTTGGATGTTCAAGGATTTGAAGGACACGGCATAAGCGGTATAAACCTTTTCCCAATCTGCTGAGTATCTTACTCTCCTCACTAGGAATAAGATTCTTGGATGGAGCGGAGACAGACCCCATACTGGAATCCATGGACACCACAGCTAGATCAGCTACAGAGTTACTATACAGAAATTTATGAGAGTCCTTGAGCCTGTAAAAAAAACTCAGGGTATCTGGAAGTGTAGGCAAGGTGGCACAGCTCCATAGATGCACTGGTACAGATACTCTTCTGCATATCTGTAATGGGGCAACACCAAGTGAAAGATCTATATTGGAGCTGGGACTGATTCCCACTGAAACTCCTCCATCTTATGATGGGTGTCCCCTGAAGGAGAACTCCTCTGCTGGAGATACAAAGGATAGGCTGTCCTCAGTGTCAAATGGATAAGGGCAGCATAACGGATCTGTCCCATACAAGCCAGCTCATCTGCTTTAGAATCAGGGGTATTAGAATCCTCTACAGCAGGGTTCCACCCTTCTCTTTTTTGAGGGGGATCGAGACACCTGATGTATTTACAGAATTGACTGTTTAGACTACAGAGAAATCATGAAATTCTGAGCCAGTTGAAATGTTGTTGGGAAGAAGCGTGGGAAGTGGAAGGGCCTGAGCAATGCCTAACAAAGGTTAAGGCAAGCTGGCTGGCAATGGTTTAGTCTTCAGCACTTTGTGCCTCACAGCATCAGACAGAACAACCCTGGGGGTTCTGGGCTGTGGGCTGGCAACACAGACCTCTATCCAGTTCCTGGGTAACTCCTTGAAAATAACTAATAAAGTCCATGGGGTCACCCCCCTCCCCTTTAGTAATAAGGATGTGAGCCTTTAACAACAAGGATGTGTTGCATTGGAAAGAGTGGCCGAATTTGCTATTAAGGACTACATACGAGAAGAATATCGCTTGCTGGCCTGCACAACAGTCATGCCAGAGGCCTCAGCTGAGACTGACTCCAAAGATGTGGACTGTGAAAGCACCTCACTGCATCTGAAGTTGCTGGACCTACAAAGACTGGAGACATTCAGCAGGATGTCCTCAGTTACAAAGATTTTTTTTCATGCTTTTTTCTTGGGGTGCTTATTCTTATGTGGAAGGTTCTTGGAGGTCTTCACTGATGCCAGAGCAGCCTGTAACCAGGCACATGCCCCCTTTTTTGCAATGAACTCATGGAGAGACTCTGCACTCTCCTTCCGACTGTTCTTGTGGTGAAACTAGCACAGTGTAGACATGTGTCCATGTACTCCAGGCTGAGTTAGAGCAAACAAAGAGAATGGACGTCCTTGTGTGAATCTGTTTCCCATATACAAAGCAATTATTTACTTTAATAAGAAATGCAAAATCAGAATTACTATCAGACTTGAGATTTATGCCGAAGTACAATACAGACAAGAAAATCCCCTATGAGGTACTTATCTGTGTTCTGGAAGCAAGCCAACCAACACAGTGATGATGAAAAAAGCATTTCTGGCAAGCAAAAGTACAGTTGTGTACACTTACCATAAATGTAGATGTTCGAATGTATTCACTGTTGCAGTCATTACATTTGGGTTATCTGCTTGCAGGTAGCCCTCAGCTGGCCCGATTAACAAAGTCTTGGGTCCTGCATCGGTTGCTGTCCCTTATTCCATGACGTCAGGTCGTCAGGGGTATAAAACTCGCAGCCGATGCCATTACATCAGTTTTTCTTGTCCCAAATGTCAGGTGCTCTCCTAATGGGAAGCAATTAAATATAAAAATACAATGATATACCTCCAACAAAAAAGCCAATACATCAAAAAGCTTTTAAGCATAGTAAAGGAAAGAAGAGGTATAGCCAAAAGAAGTTAGGGGGCTGGAGGGAGGGTAACCAGGACTGCAACAGTGAATACACTCGAACATCTACATTTATGGTAAGTGTACACAACTGTACTATGTTCTTCATGTTTCACTGTTGCAGTCATTACATTTGGGTAGATTCCCAAAGCTATGGTTGGGAGGAGGAATTTAGATAGCATTACGACCAGCTACTTGGCCCTGGAAGACTGCAGTGGCAAAGCCAGCTCTGGATTTAGAGAAAATTGGCAAATGATAATGCTTGGTGAAAGTATGTACAGAACTTCAGGTAGCAGCTTCTAGGATGTCCCTGGGTAGGGACTCCTCTGAGAAAGGCTGTAGAGGTAGATGCAGCCCTGGTGGAGTGAGGTCTGATAATCCCCTGTGAGATAGGTTTTTCATGGTTCTTATAGCAGAAATGAATGCAATGGCCTATCCATTTAGAAATGGTTTGCTTTGAAATAGCCTTCCCCTCTGCCCCTGCAGTAAATGCCACCAGCAGTTATTCAGATTTCCTTTGAGGTTTAGTCCTGTCCAAGTAGAATCTAAGTTGTCTGTGCACATCTAAGGAATGCAGTATCCATTCCCCTTTGTTCTGTGGACTGGGAAAGAAGGTTGGCAAATGAATGGACTGATTAAGAGCCACACTGGATACCACCTTGGGCATGAAGGATGGATTGGTTCTGAGGGACACCCTGTCCGCATGAAAGATAATGAAAGGCTCCACTGCCATAAGGGCCTGTAATTCAGATACCCGTCTTGCTGAAGTGATTGCTAAAAGGAAAGCTGTTTTCCAGGAAAGAAATTTTAAGTCTGCAGTAGCAGCGGGCTCGAAAGGAGGTAGAGTGAGTTTCCCCAAAACAAAGTTAAGGTCCCAGGCTGGGGTTGGAGCTCTCCTGGGTGGTCTCAAATTGTTTGCCCCTCTGAGGAACTGCTTGAGCAGTGGATGAGAGAAGAGGGGAGGTTCTGTGTTATAATGAGCTGAAATGGCTGAAGTGTGGCCTCCTTGCCTCTAAAATGATATCCATCACTGGTTTACTGAGGGATGGTACAGGAGAGATTAGGTAATTAGCCAGGCTGTTAGGTTCAGTGTTAAAAGCTGAGGGTGCAGAATCTGGTTCTCCTGCTGAGACAACAGGGAAGGAGTCTGAGGCAGGTGCCATGGGGATAACCGTGACACACTGCGCAGAAGGGGGTACCAGTGTTGGCGTGGCCAGTCTGGAGCAATCAAAATCACCCTTGGTTTGTCCTGTTTGATTTTTAGTAGTACTTTGGAGAGCAGAGGCAGAGGGGGTAAGGCATAGACTGACAGGTTTTTCCAGCTGCTGGACAGAGCATCCACTTTCCAGGCTTGTTTGTGGGGAGTCCTTGTGCAAAATGTTTCCAATTGGTAGTTCTGGGGAGAGGCAAACAGGTCTATATCTGGGTTCCCCCATTTGCTTGTCAACATGTTGAAAATCCTTGGTTCCAGTTTCCACTCGTGTGGGTCAATGAGGTTTCTGCTTAGTCCGTCTGCCAGTGTATTTAATTTTCCTGGCAGGAATTGAGCTTGTAGGTGCACTTGGTAGCTCAAGGCTGTATTCCACAATGTCATGGCTAGTCTGCAGAGGGGGTAAGAATGTGTACCCCCCTGCTTGTTTATGTACCACATAACAGTGGTGTTGTCCGTCTTTACCATTAGTTGTCCTGGAAGAATGTGGTCCTTGAAGGGTGTCAGAGCATTCTGTACAGCTAACATTTCTTTTTGATTGATATGCATGCGCATTTGACTTGGGTTCCATTTGCCCTGAATGCACTTCCCTGCCAGTTGAGCCCCCACCATGCATAGTCTGTTGTTAGGCTTTGGGCGGCAGGGGGTGGTGTGAAAGTAGTCCCTTGTTTTGGTGGCAGGCCTCTGCCCACCAAATGAACTCTAGGCGTAGGCAAGGTATGATAGGAATCATTGCTTCTAGATCCTGAGAATGTTGACAACATAGGCTTTTTAGATACCACTTATATATTTTAGATACTAGTTTCCTCATATGCAGTCTTGCATATGGAATTAGAAGAATGCATGAGGTCGTGAACCCCAAGGCTTGCAGTATTTGTCTTGCAGATAGCAGGATTTTTGTAGTCATTTGTTTGAAGTAGGCTGTCAAATGAATTTGTTTCTCTGGCGTGAGGAAAGCCATCTGGGAAGTTGTATTCAAGCTTGCTCCCAGGAATATAATTTGTTGACAGGGTACCAGGTGTGATTTCTTTTTGTTTATGGTGTACCCCAGACACGTTAGAACCCTTTGTACAAAGGCCAGATTATTCAAAAGTATGTCCTGGCTTTCTGCCTGAATTAGACAATCGTCCAGGTATGGGTATCTTTGAATATTTCTTTGCCTGCAAAATGCAATAACTGGAGCTAGGCACTTTGTGAATACCCTGGGTGCAGTAGATAAGCCAAAGGGCAATGCAGAGAACAGATAGTGCGTGTATAGCCTGCTTTGAAGCGTAGGTATCTTCTGCAAGATTCCCTGATTGGGATGTGCAGGTATGCTTCTTTTAAATCTAGTGTTGCCAAACAGGTATCTTTACCTAGCAAAGGAAGCAACTGGTGAAGAGTCAGCATCTTGAATTTTGGAATCTCCAAAAAGGTGTTTTGGGTAGACAGGTCCAGGATAGGATGCCATGAATTGTCTTTTCTAGGTACCAGGAAAAGTCTCGAGTAGAAACCTTGTCCCTTTTCCTCTTCTGGTACCAACTAAATAGTCCCCATGCTTAAGAGAGAAAGTACTTGTTTTTGGGCCTCTGCCCACTGATTTGGGGGTAGGTCTGGCCACTTGCTTGGGGTTGGCAACGTGTGGAAGTGAAATCTGTATCCCTGGGACACTATATTTAAAACTCATTTGTCCTGAGTAATGAGTTTCCAGTTCTTTGCATGATGAGCAATCTTTCCCCCCCAAAGGGACAGTCAGTTGATAAGCGCTTGGAAATTTTAAAAAGAAGTCATTGAGAAAGATTACCATAGGGGAGAGTCTTATTACTCCCAGATTTGGAAGCGGAGGCCCCCCACTGCTTAGTCCTGTGTGTACCCTGGGACTGCAGCCTGGGAGCTCTGCTGGATCTGGGTTTGGACTGAGAAGGTCTGGAAGAGGCAGGAAAGGACCAATTCTTGGAAGGCCAATGCCTACTAAATCTTGGAGGTTGTACTTGTAAAAAAAACCAACAGTTAGCATAGATCTAGCTTTTTCTTCCATCTTTTTAAGAACTTCTTCTGCCTTGTTGCCAAACAGGCGGTCCTGGTTTAGGGGACCATCCAGTAATTTTGCTTTAACATGATCTGGTAGAGATTGCTCCTTAAGGCAAGCATGCCTTCTAAGTACAGACCCAGTTACAGCAGCCCTGCAAGATGCCTCTAGAGAGTCAAAACCACATTGCAAAGTATGTTTTCCAACCTGTTCAGCTGAATGCAATAAATACTGTAAATCCTTATTTTCAGCACAATCAGGAAACATCATTTTCTGTTTAAGCAAACCAATAATATGCTGCTGATACTTCAACATATGAAACTGGCAGTTTAAGGCCCTAATTGCCAAAGATGCAGAAGTGTATACCTTCTTACTCCATCTATCCAGCGCCCTGGAGTCTCTATCAGAGGGGGTAGGATTTTTGGCAGTAGTAGCTTTAATGCCCTCAGGCCCCTGTGAAATGGTCTCAGGAGCCACAGTAGGATTTCTGAAAAGGAATTTGCGAGGGTCAGGGACCCTGTAATATCTATCAGGTTTCCTGGGACCAGGAGGTAAAGAGTCAGGGGCCAAGCTAGATTCTGCAAATGCACCATCAACAATGTCTAATACAGGAGGTATGGCTAAAGGCCTGTGCTGGGGCAGGAGTAAGAAATCCCTAAGCCTCTTTTTAGTATCCGAGAAATCCTGACCTTCCCAACTAAAATGCTCCCTGAGAGTATGCAAGGTTTCACCAAAAGAGAAATCCTCTGGTGGGGGGGGGGGGGCAGAGGGAATAGAGTCCTCAGCATCAGAATCCTCATAGGTAGATAAGGATAAATCCTGGTCATCAGAGGAAACAGAAAATTCAGAATCCTTGTCGGAAGTATCATAAACAAACTTAGTCCTAGGTCTCTCAGAGGGGGAAGGCTGGCATCCCCTGTTTAAAGTAATAAGGTCTTCAGCCATTCTTATCATCTGTTTTTTAGGCATAGAGGCCTGACCATGCGGTCTGAGCGTCAGTTTTTTAGGCATGGTTCGAGATTTAGGCCTTGAAGAAGAAGATGGCGTCAGTTTAATACGCAAGTCAGTAGGCCTGAATACACCCTCAGAAGCCGGTGCCTGCACAGCGGCTCCGGACCCATCCAAGGTAGAGACATCCACAGGTTCCACAGTTGAAGCATCTCATGGCATACCGGACTCCGAATGGGTCTCAGTAGAGGCCTGCGAATCAGTAGTGGGTATCAGGGGCTGAGAAAGTGCCTCACTGAGTACTGGCGAACTGGCGACTGGCTTAGGAGAAGCGTCGTCGGCAGCTTTGGACCTAGGCGGCCTGTCTCTGTCTTTATCTTTGCGTTTTTTCAGAATGTCGGTAGTCGGATGGCTGACCAAAGACATATCAGGATAATTGAACCGAGCACCCAAATATTTAGAAGCGTAAATATACCGATGACGGATAGTTCATGGTTTAAATAAGGCACAAAACCGACAGTGAGGTACGTCGTGGTCTGGGCCTAGGCAAGGAATACAGTACGAATGAAAATCTTTATGAGGTATTTGCTTTCCACAAGTAATGCAATTACTTACTTTTAATGACATTGGTTAAGGGCAAGAAAAAGTTTCCCCAATGGGGTACTTAGTTTTTATTTGAAGACTTCGGTTCTGAAACTCGAAAATGAAAATTTCAGGAGGACTGGCACTTGCAAACTGCTTCTGCTCCGGGCATCGCAGAGCAAGAAAGACTGATGTAATGGTGTCGGCTGCATGTTTTATACCCCTGACGACCTGACGTCATGGAAGATGGGACAGAAACCGACGCAGGACCCAAGACTTTGTTAATCAGGCTGACTGAGGGCTACCTGCAAGCAAATAACCCAAATGTAATGACTGCAATAGTGAAACACAAAGAACATCTGTGTAGTAAGAAAGACACAAAGATGCCACATAACTGTGGTGTTGTCTGTGATGACATTCATGGTCCTAGGTTTTCAGAATGAGCCAATGTCTTTGACAACCTGAATAAGAGTCACCATCTCCTTTATGTCTATGTGCAGTTTTTCTTTCTCGGACTTGAGATATTCTGCAGTTTGATTTTAAAACTGCACTGTTCAAAGTGTTCAATAAAATAATATGAAATGGTGACAGGAACTCATGGCATTGCTTACATCCATGGATAGCCAATACTTTGGATACAAGAGTCAGAAAAAAAGGTTAAATTCTGGTTTGCAGTACACTGTCTGAAGGACATGCCCTTGTCCATTTAAACCTACAATAGCCAACCTTCCAGCTCCTTCCTTACACAAAGTAGGACTCGGATGGATGAGCACTCTACAAGTTGAGACCGTCAGTCACAGGTACTCCTTAGGAACCAGCAGGGCTTCCTTGTGTGAAGCCTGGATAGTGGTATCAACAGTATGCTGGATGCCATGTGGCTCAGAATCTTCTTGGTTATTACTACTACTGATACTCCTGATGTGCCCTGAAATAAGGTACTCCACTTTTTTTGTGGCAGGTAGGCTTTGGTTGTACTGCTGTCCAGAAGTAGCTCCAGAAAGACCATTATTCTGGTGGGACATGAGCTGGAATTGTGTTTGATCAAAAAGTATCCAGTCTGCTGAGACAATACAGGGTATACTCCAGTGCCCTTCTGCATTTCCTCCTGAGCTTGTGCCTTAATCAGGCAGTCATTTATGTCAGTGTACATGTGGATGCCCTTGGTCCAGCAGTGAGCTATCACTGGTGCCAGACTTGTAAATACTTTGGATGCAATAGCCAAACTAAAGAGTGAAACTGGTAATGGTGACCTTCCATTGCAAACTTCAGGTACAGACTGTGTCCTCTGAAAGCAGGAATATGGAGTTAGGCCTGAATTGTCCCTGTACATGATGTACCTATTTTTGGAGGCAAGTCCCTATTTTCAGGCTTGATTTACCCCTCCAAACAATTTTCTGAATCTCCCCACAATATGCATGACTGTTTAAAGCTGTCTAGTACACAGAAAACCACACCAACACTAGTGGCAACAATAATTTAAGAAAGAGAAGACACATCTTACATCTCCCTTTTTCAGAAGCAAAAATAAATGACATTTTCTGGTAGACTTTTACAATACAATTTTCACAGATTCATAGATTGCTATTAGGCTAACAACCCAGTGGGCCTTTCTAAGCCTAGCCAAGTTTTCCCCAAAAGAATAATGATGGCCTGTATTCAAATAGGACACTGAAGGCCAGGCCATCTATAAGCTACCTCTGTCCATAAGGGACATGGGTGCCAGGCATGGTGTAAATTTCTTACTCCCTATCGAATGGTTTAGCTTGCACTAAATTGGCTAACAGCTGAACTCAGCTTCACATGGATGGGAAGCCTATTCCATAGGAGGGCAGTCTCTGGGACACATCTGTCTCTCCAGCATGTCCTCGTTTTAAGTCACAAACAAAATTCATATCCTTAGACCTTATATTTCTATGATACTGTTTGATTTACAAACAAGTAGGAGATTCATAAGTGTGGGGTTTGTGAATGTCTTGTATATCAGGCACAGATCACCCATCAGCAATCTATAGAAGACTAAGTTGAGGGGAAAGGGCTTTAAGGATCTCTGCATAGGGCAGGTTTGTTATGCCTTGTATTCTTTTTGCAAGAAACCTCTGAAGTCACTCTAGCTGCTGCATACATCTGGTAAGGTAAATACCGAACGGAGCACTATTCTCTACGATTGGTCTGATAAGGGAAAACTGCATTGAGATAGTGACCTCTTTGGACCTAGATGTCATGCCCTTACTTATAACCTGCACAGCATAAAATGATTTCCTCACCACCGTGGCCATGTGGTGGACAAAGGGAAAATACTGTCTAAGTGCGTACCCAGGACTCTGACCACTGGGTTGACTCTTAGTGGTGTATTATCAACATGGTAATTAGTTGGGATGGTTGACTTCCCAAAGGGTACAATCATGCATTTCTTAGCATTGAGTTTAGGACAATGGCTTTGGCACCATTTGTTAGTCAAAGATAGGCTAGTATCTCCAGGGGAATTGATGATAATCCAGAGCTTGCAATCATCTCCAAACTTAGTTAGCCATAAACCTTCAGAGTTTGCTTCCCCTTCAACAGAAATAGATTCTAAAAAGGAGTTCATAGGTTCATAGATTAGTACTAAGCTAACTGCCCTTGCAAGCCATTTTTAAGCCTAGCCAATTATCCCTTGTGAGACTCAAACCCTGCACCTTGTGTTTGTAAGGCAAACACCTTAACCATTAATCCACACTCCCAACCAGTACTGGGCCCTGGGAGACTCTGCTACTGACTGGCACCTTGGTAGAGGCGGTCTCACCTATTTTCACCTCCTAGGTGCTGTCAGTGAGCCAACTGACTATCCAGTGGGGTGATAAAAGGGTTTATACTTAATTTAGTGAGCTTGTCTATAATGCCTGAGTGGGGTACTGTATCAAAAGCCTTGGCCAGTTGAGGCAAGCTGTGTACACAGTCTTTCCCTTATCCATTGCACTGGTGACTCTCTCAAAGTCGTCCACCAAATTTAACAGGCATGATCTTCATTTAACAAAGCCAAACTGTGATGGGTCCAGTGCTTGCAGGTTAACTACAGCCTCATTTATCATGTCCATGACAATTATTTCCTTGGCCTTACATATGACGGGTGGTCAGACTCATGGGCCTGTAGTTACCTGGATTGGTGGTTGGACCTCCTTTGTGCAAGAGAATGACTGTAGCCATCTTCCATTCGTTGGGCAGAAAACCTGACTGTAGGCTCCAGCTGAAAAGTGATTAAAGTGGACTAGAGATGTCATGCTTCATGCTATTTAGTAAGCATCCCAGGATGTTATCCGGGCCCATCAATGCAGTATGCTTGGCCTTGGGAAGTACATTGAAGACCTGTTCCAAAGTAATGGTTCGTGGGATTGTGGTAAGCGGGATTTCCTTTGGACTATCGGAGGGGGCGGAGGGGGGGGGGTGTCAAAATTTGAGCTGAACCTGTCAAACAAAAGGTTGGCAATGGCCTCTGATTAACTCCTTTTTTAATTCCTCCAAGTCCTTTGGGTTTTCTAATACCATGACAGGAATGGACTCAATTCCTAAGTCAAAGTATGATTAAAGTTCATGAAATTAGTATTATTTCAATCTTTGATGTTAGCCAGAAGTGGTTTTTGCAGAGCCTGCAATGTGCCCAGTACTCACTCCTGCAATTCATACGGAGTTACATGTATCGGTAACATATCTAAGTACAACTGTGCATTCTTTTTTATAAGACCCTTTGCTCCTACTACTATTGGATCTGTCTGGGTATCCTTCTTCCACACTGCCCTCATTTCAGCCCGCAAATCCTGGTATTTTATGACTTTGGTCTCTCTCTGTATGTAAGACACTGTAGTCACTAGGTGTAGCAATTTCAATAAGTGCTACTTTTTTCTTCTTTTCATGGACTACTATATATGGTTTTCTTGCATCTATTTTTTGAACTGTTGGTAATGGGTGATTTCCATGTGATATAAACTTCACCATTTCCTATAAGGCTTTGTGGCTGATGATTCCGATGTATTTCAACTACTTCAGTTTTATAATGTTCACACAATCCCCAATGCAACAGTTTTGCCACATTATTATGCATTTCAGTATACAGTCATTCTGCCATTAGTATATCACAAACAGCAACAAGATGTGCAACTGTTTCCAATTCTGTTTTACAAAACCTACATTTGTCTGTTTCTCCCACATGTTCAACGGACTTCGTAAACCAATGCGTATGTAGTCCACTATATCGGGCCACCAATATTAACATTTCTTCTTTTGTTTTTAAGTCACCTTTCCTTAACCATTCCTGCATTCACTCCTGATCAACATGAGGTAGTTCATTTATTTTTTACATTGATGAAGGCTAGTTAAATACTATAGCCGAAACCGGTCTGTTTATGTTTTTGTGGTTCTTTATATTATAACTTATTAAACTAAGTTTCACAGCTCACAGTTGCTGGCTTTTTCTTTTTTGTAGTTCATTTCTTGCCTTCTCATCTAATCCTTCACCTTATATTTTTTGTTTTGTTTTTTTTTTTTGGTACATTCCATTTCTGTCTGATTTTTATCAACTTCTGGCATGATTTCCATTCCCGCTTGTCACGGATATGCTTCTGCTAAACTAAGCTGGGAAGTCATCTTAAACTTATTCTCTTCATGTTTTAAAATTTCACTACATTTGGGTCTTGTGAGGTCAGCAGATGTGTATGCAGTCCTACAACTGAAGATCTATACGTGTAATCAATTTCGAGGAGGCCCATACCTCCTTTAGAATGGGGAATATATATTCTTGGTATACACTGATTTTTTTTATAAATCACTTAATAAGCACAAAGCATCCTTCTTGTTTTCTTGTCCAACCGATCAAGCACTTTTTGGGGCTATTCAGTCGCTCCATAACTGTAAGTTAGGACAGGAAGAGCAAACTGGTTATAGCTTGGACTTTGTTCCTAGATGTCAGTGCTGTTTTCAGTATTAATTTTAGTCTTCTAAAACACTTCTTACTAAGTATTATTCATATCTGTTCATGTTTTATTGTTGATCCTTCATCAGTTCCCAAATATTTATACACTCTTGCTCAAGTTGTTTTTATATTACATTCCTGTCCTAGGCTGATGTTTTCTTGGTGTTGCAGCTTTCCTGCTTTAAAGGTTGCTTTTGCACATTTATGAAGACCAAATGACATTCTTATATCATCTGCAAAACTTCTGACCACTTGCAGTTGTTTCATTTCCTCAACTAATGAACTCTAGAGTTTTAAATCATCCACATAAAGAAGTTGAGAAGTCTTTATATTTGGTTGTTTTCTGGGAGTCGCACTGTAGCCATGACTTAATCTCAAGTATACAGCTTAGTGGCTTAAGGGCAAGATAAAAGAAAGCAGTGAGAAAGAGTTACCCTGGAATATCCCCCTTTGAATTTTTATCCCTGGAATAAAAATCTGTCATTTATCATGGCTTAACAGCAAAGTGGTTTGCCACTGTAATATAATTGATCAGTGTAGAGTGTATCTTATACATTTTAAGCACTTTTTCAGCCATGAATGCGGGATACTGTCAAATGTTTTTTTGCAGTCTATCCATGCCATACTTTGATTCTTCCCCTTTTTACAGTTCTCCATGATGACTTTAACAACAAATGATTCTTTGTTACATATGACTTTCTTTTGTTACCCTTTTGTTCTATTGCATGACTGTTTTTCTTCTGAATGACTGTACGCTCTGTTGGCATCAGTTCCAGTGTACAGTTTATAAGCTGTTAGAAGGCAAGTTACTGGTCTATTGTTTTTAGGATAGTTTGCAGATTCACTCAAGTAGGAGTATTGTTTTTCCTGTTTTTATCAGCTTGGTGTCTATTTGGGGCGCGCATACAAACAGTTCTTACTCATGGCTAAATCTTCATGTAAAGGTGTTGATACTTTTAGCTAGAAGTTAGGTATTGCATCTGGACCTGGGGTTTTCCAGTTTGCTTTTCTTAACTTTGTTTCAGTTTCTCTGTCTGTTACTTCATCCCATTTCATATCCTGTACATTTGAACTTCTTATTCTTTCTTTTACTTCTTCTATCCATTCATCATCTTTGTTATATTCCACAGGGTTTTCATAGATATTTCTCCAAAATTCATCTATTTCTTCTTTTTTTGGTGGTGTTTTAATTCCTTTTGCCTTGTTTCCTATTTCTGTATAAAACTTTTTGGGTCGTCAATGTTGTTGTTGTCTTTCGGCTTTTCCCGGCTAGGGGTCGCCACAGCGCAACTCTGGTCCGCTAATGATTGGCAGTAGATTTTGATGAACGCCGAGGTGCCAGCTTGACGTTCAACCTTCAACTAAGGCACGCCCATTTACGCATGTCTTTTGAATGCCCACCCAACTGCAGGGAGGACATGCAGACTCCATACAGAAGGCACTCCCCACACTCCAGCCGAGAACTGAAACGGCGAACCTCTTGCTGTGAGGCAACAACGCTACCGCTGCACCACCACGGCATTATTTTGTACTACTTATCTGCATATCTTCTAAGTTTTTCTGCCTGTGCTGATATTTTTTAGTTTATTATTTGTGACAGTTCATAACAGATCCTGGTCTTTTCCGATACTGGGCATTGCTTTTATCATATCTATCTTTCTGAGTATTTCTGTTGATCTGTTCCCTCTTCTATACTCTTCTAACCGTGACACTTCTTGTCTTAGTTGCTTTATACCTTTCTGTATTTGATACTTCCATGACAGCATTTGATTTCTCCCCTTCCTTTCCCTAAATGCCCTGTGTTTTTTACCCGTTCTAAAGACATGAACCTTGCCTGTGATATAAACAGGTTCTGTTGGAGAGCTAGGTATGTATCTCAGAGACTACCGCATCTATGGAACAGGCTCCCCAACTATGTGAAGCAGAGTTCCTCCCTAACCCAATTCAAGTGCAACTTGGACACTTGGATGGGAAACTGGAAATTCATCTCTGGTTTGGCACACATCTCCAATGGACACAGGTAACCTGTAAATGGTTCATCTCCCAAACCCTGCTTACACTTACCAAGGGTATTAGAACTTGTCAGAGATTAGGGATGCATGGCTAGGCTTAAAAAGGCCTTTGTGGTCATTAGCCTAGTAAAGACCTATGAATCTAAGACTTTGTCTGCCATTACTTTAGCTGCACATATCCTGTTTACTTCTGTTAAATCACATGGATTTCTATGAACAGCTCTAATTACTGTATTCATCTGTTTTATCAGACTTCTAACTTTTTGGGTTTTACTGACTTTCTGTAATCTATTTCTTTCACTGATCTTAATATGTCTGTCCATCTCTATTAAATCAAGCAACTCTTCTCTTAGATCATTTTCTTTCAAACTGAGGGCACATTCTTTCTTCTGCATTTCCTGCGGGCATTCTACAGAAAGTTCCAGAGCATCTTCCTTTGCTACATTCTCTTCGTGTTCTTTGCCCTTTCATATGGGAACTCACTGGCCTATCACTCCACAACATTGACTGCGTCCAAGTTGCCACCGTTTTCTGTTTCTTTCCTTGCTGTGCAGCTCCAACTTACTTTTGTACTGGTTTCATACAGAAGGATCCAAAGTATCTTCATATGGCAACTGATCAGATGTTTCCTGCTCTACTGGTTTCTCCTTAATTCTATCATGCTGTGATGTTATCAGTTTCTACACTAAATCCTTCTTTGCAGGTAATCCATAACCTGAGTTTCTATTTCTTTAACTACTCCATTACTAATCCTCTTTTCTACTTTTCCTCTTGTTTTCTTATTTTTTGTATTGTAAAATGTTCTATATTTGGATGCCTTTGCCTGCATTTCTCTTCAAATATCTTTGGTGCTGCTCTTTTCATATTGATTAGTTTTGCTTTCTCCTTTGCATAAATATTGCACTATATTAAATCTCATTTTTCCCATGTCCATATTTCTTCTTTAAATGTCTCCTGCTCCTCCTGTTTCTCCTCACTTGGGGAACTTGCTGTTCCATCATACTGTGATATAACCTGTGTTAGTCTTTCTACACGAAGTCCTTTGCTCCGCAGGTATTCCATAACTTCAATTTCTATTTTTTTAACTTCTGCTTTGTGATTTCATTTACTGTATTGTGAAATTTTACATACTTTGATGCCTTTGCCTGTATTTCTCTTTGAATATCTTTGGGGCTACTTTTTTGTATTGATTAATTTGGCTTTTTCCTTTGCATAAATATTGCACCATATCAGATCTCTCTTTTCCATGTCCACATTTATTTTGATCCCTTTCAAAAATCTTTAGATTTTACTCTCTGTATTTTTGCACTTCCTCAGTTGCTTCTTTTTCCAAATGGTCTAAGGTTTCTTGGTCTATATAATGTTAGTCATAAATCTGTTATATTAATCAACACAAATTTGCATTTGAAGCTTTTGACAGTTTTCTTGTGCAAGTATTTTTCTTTTCTCTAATTTCTCTCAATCTTTTTGTATAACTTTTGTCTGGAAGTGGGATTCTTGCATAATAATAACAATACATAATTTCATTCTTATCCACAATAGTCCACTCTATCATCTTTATGGCTCTTTTTTGGCTCATCAGTTTTTGTGATTTTTGTGGACTACTACTTCCTTCTGCAACGGGGGGGGGGGGGCATTCTCCCCTGAGCCTGGCCTAGCCCCATGGGGGGGCATTCTCCCCCCTGAGCCTGGCCTAGCCCCATTGTAGGAATTTTTCAGTCATTTTTTTCCAGTCCTGGCACCACTGCGCCTACCAGGATTGGACACTGTTTTATCCTGGGTCTTGTGCACCCAGCTATCTTTTTTTAACCTACTTGTGTCAATGACAAATGCTATATAAATTACAGTCTATATATCAGTGTCTTCTCAGTGAGATTTTGTGAAAAACAGGGTCCACCTTGTGAAGGTACTCACCAAGACTTAAGGATGAATTTATTTCCAGTAATACTACTCTCCTTTGCTTGCTGATATATCACCTCTCCATTTGGACCGCTCTGGTTCAGTGTGGGTGATGCCATTTACAATAAGTTTTGCGCATTGTTGGATATTTACTTTAGGTTATGGACACAGCTGTAGAAAGCTTTGTGGTTGTCCTTTGCCTGAGAAGCCATTTTTCTTCAATTTAGCCTTTGAAGTATTAATTAACTGTCATATTTGCCTGTTTAGAATGGTCAAAGGTTTTTTAGTATGCTAAGCTTTGTTCTTGCTATGCTTGGCCAAGATTTTTTTCTTTTGCTGTGTAACCGATTGATATTGTGATTCCACCAGGGTGGCTTGTCTTTTGAGTTTGTCCTATTCTTAATATGAGTGGGCAGAGCTCACTATTAATATGGCCATACAGGGATTTTGTAAACACTTCAGTATATGCCAAGGTGTTTACTGGGTTTGTTGGTACTTGGTATTTAGCAAAGATGTCACTAAGTAGAGAGAGGTTAGCTTTGGAACAGTTCTTAAAGGTTTTTGTTTTATCTGAGTCCCTGGATTTAATTATTTCAAGCAATAATGCCTTATGGTCAGATCTGATGATTAAGGGCATTACATTGGGTGAGGACTATTGCTCCCCCATGTTTGTGAGTACAAGGTCAAAGATGTTTGCACCCCTGGTAGGAGAATGGACCAACTGTTACAGGATGTTGACATTAACAAAGTTTAGGAATCGCTGGGCTTGTACATTAGAAGTGGTGTAGGATTCCCAATCTATATAGAAGTAGTTAAGATGCCCATTGAATATCATATTGGGTTGAACAGTGATGGACTCTAGTACACTGAGACAGTTAGTACGGGCTTCCTGGGACATGGGGGGATTGCAAGGATATGGTACGAGACTGTTTTTGGTGAGTTGCACATGTATGAGTTCCAGTGGGTCATATACTTTAACTAGTCTGTATGTGAGGCTGTTTTTAATATAGGCATCAAATCCTCCACCTTTAGTTCCCTCCGGTGCAGCAGATGGTCTACAGGTGGGAAAGGCATCATAATCTTGCACTACCAGGGTACTATCCATGACTTTAAACCATGTCTCTGTTACTACACCAATGTCTACAATCTCAAGGGAGAGGAAGGCTTGGAGAAAATGGAGTTTCTTGTTATGACATCTAGCATAGAACAGCATCACCTTCAGATACTTCTTTGTAGGGTAAGTTGAGTCGGGAGGTTTATAAGTCTGGCACTGCCTAAAAAAGGCAGGATGGGTGTGAAAAGATCTTTGCCAATATCGGAAAGCCAGAGGGAATAACTGCAGACCATCCCTGGCAAAGTAGCATGGTCCATCAACTATGTCCTCACAGGCCGACAAATACTGTACTCCCCTTGGATTGACACCAGAAGGTAAGCTAATTGTTAAACTCAATCATTTTCTGTTGGCAATGTGGCATCATCCTCGGAGAAGGTAGTATGCTGCTCAGTGCTATAGAACCTGTCCCTGTAAGCCAGTAGATTTTACATTGTCTCTTTGATAAATGTGCTTACATTTTTTTCAATGTTTTTGTCATTTTTTTTAAATGCGTTTCTGAGCAGTACCCCACGTTCCTACTGGATGTGGGAAAAGTTATGTGCTAATAGCATATCAGATCATTTCTTTGGACAAAGAATAAATCTTGCGGAAAACCCTGTGACCTCCTGCACAGAATGCACTTGTTCTATGATTCTTTATATTAGCATTTCGGTTAAGAAAGGAACTCCTACGTGTTCCTGGTCTTTTGGGACAAGTGAAAGTTTTTTTTTTTTTATTAAGTTACAAAACAGACGTGTGCATTCATTGGGGATGATATGCAAGAGCACTGACCTGAAGTTATGTTTGATCAGTTTTAGTAATACAATGACAACTGCCATCCGTCTTGAGATAGGGAGAAGTGAGTTGGGGGTCAAGGGCTGAGGTGGGATTTTTGGGGTGGGAAAGGGAGGATGTTGGTACCATCATAGCCCCTTCCTGCTGGGGGAGGGGCTGAGTAATTAGGATCCCTAGATCTCCCTTTATACCTTTGATGATATTTTCTCTTCCATGTGGCCTTCCTACTTTTTGGCTGCTTGACTTTGCTCTGCCTCCAGAAGTAAGGCCCTTGCTTAGAGGGGTAGGTTCCATACGTACTCGGAAAAAAGAGGGTGAAACATGTTCTTAAGTGACTCCACGGTATTACTTTTGTCTTCCAGTCTTTTGGATACTGTGGGGTACTTATTTGCTTTCTGCTCTTTAGTGCCAGGCCTGGATCAATGACTTATTGTGACATACTCTCTTGTAGCAAGTATGTAACATGGTAAGAAGGAATGAACAATAGCACTGGTGAAGTAAGGTAATGATAACCCAGCCATGGAGAAAGGGTGCACAGCTCTGAAAGTTAGGCTGACTATCAGACTATGTCAGTGTCAAAAAGTAACGGCAACAGTGAACTCTGAAGAACATTAGTATGGAATACTGATAGGAAAGGAGGACGGTGTTAATATAGGTGGACAGCCAACACTCTGGAAACAGAAATAATAGGAAATGATGACAGGAACTCAAGACAGTGTTTATATCCTTGGAAAGACAACACTTTGGAAACACAATCAGAAAAAGAAATAGAATGTTGAGGACAGTGCTAATATCTGTGTATAAGTACTACTCCAGAAACAGAAATAATACGGAATGGTGACAGAAAATGAAAAAAGTGCTAACATCTGTCTAGAATGGTGACTATGAACAGAGCACTGTGTTAATACCTGTGAGAATGCATCAAGGAAGAAAGAGAAAAAGAGAACATAATTCAGTATCAAGAGAATGGAGTGTGGGAAAATGAGAACCTAACTGGCTAAAAAGAAACGAAACATTGGTGAAGTAATAAGATGTAAGAGGATAAAACATAGGGAACACGCTCTGTATTCCAAATAATACTTGAGGAGGATATGGCTGGGGGGTTGAGGAGAGGACAAAAGAAACTGGTTAGGCATCATAGAGAGTAGAGGAGACAAGAGGCAAGAACATAACATACAAAAAAAGTTTTTGAGAAAGTTAGAAATCAGACAGAAATGCTGAAATAATTTTTCATCTCCTCATTTATGTACTATTGACAAAGGAGGGTGCTGTAACAGGAATGCAGAACGTGTATGGGTGTGGGCAGACAGAAAGTGATGAGGAAAGAAATAACTAAAAACAAATCAAGAGAATGCAATGATATAATGAGTAAGGCCAAGAAAGGAGAACTCCAGAGATGATATACGCATTGACAGCAGTAAATTGCAGGCTAAATGTACAGTCTGTCAGCAGAAACTAAACACAAGAATTGTAGGACATACTGCCTACAAATGCAGGGCAACTGCAGGCCTATTTATCTCAATTCCAGCACGGATGGTTATGAAAAGCACTATGCAAGGCAACATGAAGAAATCACTGAATGTAAATACGTCTGAAGGTATACAGCATTAAAGGCTTTGTCAGACTAGCCTGACAACTCTGCAACAGGTTTGGTGGTCACCAACAAGGTGGATAAAATGGCATCTGAGGAGACAGTGCCCCTAACATTGTGCTGTACATCAGTAAAGGGGTACAACTCAAAATCTTGAGGTGGCTAGGAAAATGGAGAACTAACCAGAAGGAAAGGGTGTCGGTTAAGAGGGACACGTCTGGTGAAAAGTCAGTTAGCTATAGAATTCAATGGTAGAACTGGTCTTGTTTATTTTATTTAAGTCAGGAACTGTATACAGACACACAAAAAAAATGTAGTTGTCACACAAATGCAGGGTACTTTTTCTGAGAAGCCTAGAACATGTGGTGTTTAATACCAACAAAGGGCAAGTTTATAAGGGAGGAATGACAAAAGAAAGAAAAAATGACTTAGGGTCATAATACCGCTATCAAGAATAATGCAGTAGAAGTTGAAATGACAACAGCAAACAGCAAAATAACACTGGGATGCTTAGCTATGGGAGTAAACAGGACATATACTTGGGTTATCTGTGCACAGTACACGGAATGGTAAAACATAGCACCTAGAGTATTGTGAACACTTCCTGCAGCACTACAGAGAAAGTGAGACTAGGCTGGGAGAAAACATCTGAATGAGAATTACTAAAATGGTGAGCACAGTGAAAGAAGCATGGTATGCAGATGCACTGCAGTAATAGTTAGCCAGCTGGGAAGATGAAGCTGAAGAGGAAGGAAAGAGTGGGCAAAACACAGGGAGACAGAAGAGATCTGGAAATGAGTCATTAAAAACAAACCTAGGGAATACCTAACATACAGGGCAGCAGACCTTAGGGATCCAATGCAAAAGCAGTGACAGGGTGTCTTAATCAAAGAATAAGTTCTATGATACTTGAAAACGATGGAGGACATGATGGAGCAGATGAATGTGGGTCAGCTGGAAAACTCAGGAGGCATAATCGTTTAACAACAAGTTGTCCTCTTCCATTAGAAGCACCAGTAAACCTTTCCACAAAGTACCTTTATCATTCACAGTGTACTTTCTCATGATACTGACATAATGTAAAATAATAAATAAATCTTAAGTAAACTGAGCTCACTTTGATGAGCTATGACACACTACAAAACAATACACAGATGTGAAATACAACAAACATTTCCATGAGCTATGACAAAATGCATTAAGAACAAATCTTAAGTGAACTCACCTTGATGTGCTCCAACCAGTGAGTTGACTCTAGACTAGAAAGCCAGTGAGATTCTTCAACATTGGGGTACACAATGTCTTTCAGTTTTCGTAAAGATTCCCTCATGACATGAATGTTATGAATGTCAAGAAACAGCAACTCTGCATTCTGATATGCGTCTTCACCTTCATACCCTCCACCTGTTGCCTGAAAGTAAAACATAATTTACACCAGGCTAGCTTTTTTTGAGTCATATTTCTGAAAAGTAGCCTCTGTAATTCCAACAAAAAGTTCTGTAACTCCAGAAATATTTTAGCAAAACACAGACTCTGTATCCTCTGGCACGTTTATTTAGTTGTTTATATCATATTTTCAATTACTACCAGTACAGCTGCATTGAGCTACAATTCCAGTAACTGCCTTGGTAATTTAAGGAAGCAGCATATAAACTGGCAAATGCAGCATCAGACAGAAATGAATGTGGCCTTCAGGTTGTATGCCAATACGCACAGAACTTGTTTACAGTTTGAGCTAGCACAGCAGTAGGTTACCCTGCCTAAACATAGGTGTGAGATGGGTGGGGGTGGTGGCAGTAATGGAATAATTCCAGAGAATGAAAAACATGCCAGTAAAATCTGCTGGTTAGTTCCATGTCAGTCAGCTCATACAAAATCCTAAATGGCACAGCAAAAAAAAAAAAAAAAAGTTTAAGCCATTACAATGACACTAACATGATTGGTGAGCCTGCGGCAAATGAGCCCAGATTACAGGGAGGGCAGGGAGCAACATTTTGGGGAAATGCAGGTGGACATCAGAAGATACAATCACTAAAAAGTATGTCACACCACCAGACAGCACAGCTTAAATGTACAAGGAGCACATGACAGATGTCAGAAAAGTAAACCTGTAAGTGCTCTGAAAAAAAAAAGAAAAAAAGAAACTCACCTGCCTCTGAGAGCTGTTCTTTATCCCTGAACCTAATAAATGCAGACTGATGACAGGGGTTAGGACAACAAACACCACAAAAAAAAAGAAAGAAATGTCCAGCTTTAAGCTGAAGATGGTCAAATCATACAATAATACACACATTCTTTGAAATGTTTGGTTCAAAAAACATCAACGAGCCCTTGCAAACACCTCATATGAAGAGTGTAGAAGCTGCTGCCCAGATGACCATGCAACTAATTCTGTACTGTTACTGTTATAAATATTTACAACAGAAAGCAAACATGATATTACTATGGTAAAATGTTGTGTGAAATAATATTTTAAAAAAGTGAAGTTTCCAGGATTTATCTTGCTTCAACCACACTGCTAAATGGGGAAGAAGAAAATGTATTATGCTACTGTGTACAACTCAAGTCTAAATAAACTCACATAAAATTACATAATTTCATTCCAGAAGACCTGAAAATGCACAGCAAACAGTGTAATAAGTACAGAATCAACAGCAAAAAGTGCTATCCAGTAAACACTCTGCAAATCAGATGTATACATAATTACTTATCATTCAGTTTCCACTTACTAACCAGGATATCTAAGTGCACATCACAAATTTAACTTACAGTGGAAGCCAAGGGAAATAAAGCTTAACAGACACACAAGAATTACATATTAAAAAATAAATAAATAACCCCCTCCCACCAGTACTATGAAGAATAATGTAGCAAAAGAGGCAATGGGGTATTGCACTGAAGACATGTTGTTTTCCAGACTTCTATTGACTCCCAAGCCCATCAACAACACAATTTGTGTTGGAACCATGCCCATATGTTTTCCATCAATGGGGAAACAGCTGGTCATGGCATCCCTGCCACTGGAAAAAGCTATGAGGGATTTTCCATTTTTTGTCTCTAACCCCACTTCAATGAATAACATGCATGAAAGACATACAATGGTCTGTTATGCCTCTTCCTCCTCCTCCTGTAAGCATGTATGTTCCTGCAAATGCTCCATGATGCTTACCATCTTACAGCTATGCACATGTCCCTGGCCCCATACAGAACATGCCATGCACCCTTCTCTCTCTCTCTAGGTGAATACACTGTAGTGAGTTAGAAAACCTCTGTTCTCTAGGATGGCATCATCATCTCATTCCTACCTGCCCTCATTAGTTTCTACTGTGCCCTGGTGGTTAGTTGATCTCGAATCATCTGAGATACAAGTACGGGTTTACCCCTCTATACTACAGTGCCAACAGAAGTATGACTTGGTGTAAATTTTATGCACAAGAAAATAGACAGGTCATACAATAATGTTATCAGAAAACTGTGTGTTGAGCAAAATCACTGATTCAAAAAAAATTTCTTATCCTTGTGTGGAACTTTTGGCTTGGTGGAACAGTTATTTTGAATTTACTGCACACTTTTGCAGTTTCAGAAGATGAATGGTGGTGTGTTTTTTTTTTTGTTTTTATATACACACACATTATATATCAACATAACACACACGTGTGTGTGTGTGTGTGTGTGTGTGTGTGTGTGTGTGTGTGTGTATATGTATATATATATATATATATATATATATATATATATATATATATATATGTGTGTGTATATATATATATGTGTGTGTGTATATATGTATATATATGGGTTCCATACACTAGATCGAATTTTCACTAATTCGAAATAGTGCATGGAATGCTCACTGCAGCGAAAGTGCACTTACACGAAGTTCAGTACAACGAACGGGTGTTGTACTGAACTTCCGTGCAGTACGCATGGACCTTAGGGTTAGGGCACAGGTCATAGTAAGGGGATAGCCCGTAGGGCTATCCCCTTACCATGATCCGTGCCCTAACCCTAAGGTCCATGACGACTGCAGCGCAGTGAAGGACATAGCAATGTCCTCCACTATGATGCGAGAGTCACGAACCTTAGGGTTAAGGTATGGGTTAGGGTACGGGGATAGCTTTACTAACTATCCCCTTACCCTAACCCTAAGGTCTGTGACTATCGCACCATAGTGGAGGACAAAGCTTGCTTTTTATGTCCTCCACTGTGCTGCGGTGTTTTCGGTGAAGTGTACTTATGCAAAAGTTCACTTTCGTTAAAGTGAACTTTCTCAGAAGTGAGGCTTCCTATTACAAGTTCGAAGTAGTGAACTTTCGTTCTTGTAATAGGAATCCATATATATATATATATATATATATATATATATATATATATATATATATATATGTAAAACACACATGGCTATAAGCCACTTTTCTGAATCTTAACTTGGCTGAATCTCAAATGAGAGTCCAACT
The DNA here is from genome assembly GCF_019279795.1 of Protopterus annectens. Classification (NCBI taxonomy): domain Eukaryota; kingdom Metazoa; phylum Chordata; order Ceratodontiformes; family Protopteridae; genus Protopterus; species Protopterus annectens. Next base: position 428,281,247 of record NC_056749.1, read on the forward strand.
GGTTGAAAAACAGCTTGAATGAAACTCCATTCAGTTAAACTCAAAACAACTAAAATATCAGCCTAAACACCAATGGGAAAATGTATCAAAAACACTTTCTGTTTATGGGGAGCAGCCCATTTCACAAAATTTTATATCAAGGCTAACACTGGCTCTAGTTGATCTGTCCACAATGATTAACGTTGAAGTGACAACTCAACTCTATAAAATGGAAAAAGGGGGTGGGGGGGGGTGACGACAATATTTACTTTATACACACACGTACATATATGTACACATATAGCCAGAGTATGTTTGGCTTTTGCCACCTATTTTAAATTAATTTTGCTATGCCCTTTTTCGAGGTTAGTATACTGTGCCTCTGTCTAACAGTGACACAGAAGTGATACCCGGGGTAAACCTACGATCTCCCATCCACTCATCAAGATTCCTCTTGAAGAGAGTCAATGAGGGACTCTGCCTAACCTGGACTGGGATTTTATTCCAGAGTGAAGGGAGCCTCTGGGTTATAAATCTGTCCCTCCAGCATGTCCTATTTATTTCAGTGCTGAGGTTCAAGTCTCTCGAGCGTGTAGCTCGATGGGATTTGGATTTTCTGAGGTGCAGCATGTCCATTAATTCCGGGTTGGACATGGCTTTATACGTCAGGCACAGATCGCCTCTGAGCAGGTGGTATGCCACTGAGTAGAGCTGGAGTTTCTTTAACCAGGCAGCATATGGCATCTGTTTGAGCCCTTTGATCCTCTTGGTGAGGTACTTTTGGGGTCTTTCCAGTTGCTGCAGGTGTCTGGTAAGGTACATCCCAAAAGGGGCATTGTACTCAATTATGGGCCTGATGAGGGATGAGTAAAGAGGCACAATGACCTCCCCTGATCTGGATGTGAATCCCTTCATGATTAGGTGGGCTTTATAAAATGTTTTTCTAACCACTTTGGCCACGTGGTTGTCAAATGAGAGATTGCTATCAACTTGGGTCCCCAGGTCCTTAATTACTTCTTCTGTACTTAATGGATTACCACCTATGTGGTAATTTGTGGGCACTTTGTTTTTGCCAAAGGGGATGACTATACACTTTTTGGCATTTAGCTTGAGGCCATGGCTCAGGCACCAGTTGTCTGCTTCTATGAGGCCCTTTTGGAGGATGCTTGTGTTGGCTGGAGAGACGATTATGGCGCCCAGTTTGCAGTCATCTTTGAACTTGGTCAGCAACAGTCCTTCCGTGTTGGCCTGTACCTCAGAGAAATATATACCGAACAAGAGAGGTCCCAGGACTGAGCCTTGTGGGACGCCACTTGTAACTGGTTTGGAGTCTGACATGGCTCCAGCAATTCTAACCATGTGGGTTCTGTCCTTGAGCCAGTTTGCAACCCATCTAGTGACATAGGGGTTTATATTTAAGCTGGTGAGCTTATCTATAATGCCCGAGTGGGGTATTGTATCGAAGGCTTTTGCGAGGTCCAGGTAGGCTGTGTGGAACACCTTCCCCTCGTCAATGGCCTTGGTGACTGTTTCAAAAAAATCAACCAGGTTTAAGAGGCAGGATCTGCCCTTAACAAAGCCAAACTGGGTAGGATCCAGTGTCTGTAGGTCGCCAATATCTTTATTTATGAGGTCCATGATGATCCTTTCCATAGCTTTGCAGACCAAGCTAGTCAGGCTTATGGGGCGATAGTTTCCAGGATCCGTTGAGGCACCACCTTTGTGGAGACGGACCACTGTTGCTGTACGCCACTCTTTGGGTACATATCCTGTAGTAAGGCTGAGATTGAACAGTAGTTTTATGTTTGAGTTTAGCTCTTCTTGGAGTTCATGTAGGACGCAGCCCGGGACACCGTCTGGTCCCATTGATGCTGTGTTTTTTGCTTTGGAGGGGGCGGCTCTTACCTGAGCATCTGAGATGTCAGGGGGGCAGCACTCTGCTGGGATAGATATTTGCCATTTTGGTGGAAAGGGGGGGGGGGGAGAAGTTTGCGCTGAACCTGTCAGCTAGGATGTTGGCAACGTCTGTGGATTCGGTGTATTTTTTGTCATTTTGGTCTAATTCTAGGCATATCTGGGAATTCCTACCCAGGTTCCTAACATAACTAAAGAAAGCCTTGTGATTATCCTTAGTGTCCTGTGCAATTTTTCTCTCGAAGCTGGCCTTAGATGATTTATATATACACACACACACAAACACATGTTTTTGCAGGAGGGCAAGCCCCCCCACATCCCCTCTGCATTATATAATGCCAACCCTTGAGATCCCACTACAGTTGGGAAAAGGGTAAATTCCCCAATCTCCACTTGACAATTTGATCATATGGTCTTGACCATATGACATTCGACATTGTGGAATTGCAATCTTCTGATACAGACATGCATATATATCTATATATATATATCTATATATATATATCTATATATATATATCTATATATATATATATATATAGCTATATATATCTATATATACATATATATATATATATATATATATATATATATATATATATATATATTTAACCATATATATATATATATTCACACACACACATATATACACACATACACATACAGACACATACATATACAGTGGATATAAAAAATTTACACACCCCTGTTAAAAGGC